>NW_015150648.1:935248-948766 GCF_000732505.1 Cyprinodon variegatus
TCAAAAAAGTACTCCAGAGTGTTGTTCAGCATGGGGGTGAGTAGAAAATGAAGGCTAATCATGTTTTGGGTGTACTATTCCTTTAACCAGAGGATTAGGACAGATGGATGCCTTCCCACAGGTCAGCTATATTATTCTTATAAAAAGTGGAAATGTAGCAGACTTGTAATATTATGGCCTACCAAATAATTTATCCAAGCAGTTGTTTATATTGCAATATTGCACACGCTCATTAGGCTTCTGCATATTGTAAAAAAACTGCCCATTATCTTAGTTGGTGGCTAAAAACATTGCATGACTCTCGTCTGTTGCGACGGATACCCTTTCATAGCAAAAACATCCTGACTAGCAAGCAGCCTCCACATGTGAATTGCTTACGTCCCTAAATTGTATGTTCCCTGCTCAATTACACGTAACAGGGTCAACATCTGGTGTAAGTGATTAGTCACTTTTAATTGCTCTTTGTGCTGCTAATCACTGGTGGAGTTTGTTTCTGCAGCTTCATGATGTGCTGCTTGTTAAAGTATTCAGTCTGCTGTTTGTAAAGTATGCAAAATGGAGTAAAAAAATCATCTAAGTCTTGTTAACGGCTTGAAATAGATATTTACTGAGCACAGCTTGTCTGCAGTTAGAGCTTTTATTTCAGCTTATAGTAAATAAGACACCACTGCTGTTGGGAATTTTATGGAGAGCATGGTAATTGTGTTTTCTCTGATTATAATAATGACTTACATTTTTGTAATGCCTAATTAACTTTTTTAAATAAGAAAGAAAATGTTTCCACTTATCCATCATTGCTTTAATATAATGTAGGGTGATTAAATAGTTTCCTATAAGTCAACACTGTTGAAGATGAAAGAGTTCTGTCCTGTTTTCATCTTTAAAGAGCCCTATAATAGCCACTGTTGCATACCATTAACACTAGATTTCAAGTAAGGAATTTATATGGTCATTTTATTTGGAGAAATGTTAGTTTAAAGCAAACAAAGTAACAATTATTTATAGTTGCATATTTAAATATATCAACCATTACTGGTATAATAGGTTTGCTGTAAGTCTACTGGCGGTGCAGTAACGCATGTGTTCACCTGTCTGCAAGCACCACGGTTGAGTTTAGGGCTGAAACAATTAATCGGATTAATTGTGATTAATTCATTATTGAAATAATCATAAACTAATTTAGNAAGCACCACGGTTGAGTTTAGGGCTGAAACAATTAATCGGATTAATTGTGATTAATTCATTATTGAAATAATCATAAACTAATTTAGACTTCGATTAATTATGAGTATCAAGACTGTAAAAGATACTTTTAGCTGACAGAGCAACCCTCTTAGAGCAGTAATTATACCAAAATTGTTAAAAGAAAAAAAATATATAGAAACATTTTGTACTTAATAAAAAAAATAAAAACAAATCTCTGTCAATATGCTCTATCCAGAAATCCTCAAGTGAAAAGCTTTTAGTTTTAGTTGGTTTAATTTTGTAGAAAAAAATCTTCTTTTAAGTAATTTTTGGCTATCCGATTGTTAATCTGAAAAATTATTGACAGATTAATTGATTTAAAAATAATCGTTAGGAGCCCTCGTTGAGTTGAGTTAACGGGGAAGCCTGAAAGGCGCGAGGTGACGTTTTCAGAGCTTTTCACAGCGAGATAAATTTGTTTAACGATTCAACTTCCACAACCGCTTCTTCCAAAAGTCAGTGTATCGGCCTAATTTCTGTGTAATTTTGACAACTTTATTGTGATTGGCACTTTTTGCAGAAATGTGCTGGACTGAGCCCTGGGAAAGAGAACCCAGATGTCAATAGAGAGCCGATACGCTCATAATAAATTTGTGAATTGGTGGTAACCCATTTTTGCGCAGCAGTAACACATTTCAGCGTAGCGGCAATACATTTCAGCGTAGCAGTAACAAATTTCAGCGTAGCGGTAACCCATTTCTGCGCAGCGGTAACCCATTTCTGCGCAGCGGTAACCCATTTCTGCGCAGCGGTAACCCATTTCAGCGTTTCAGCGTAGCGGTAACACATTTCAGCATGTTACCACAGCGGTAACCCATTTCAGCATGTTACCGCTACAATTGAGCGTAGCGGTAACACATTTGAGCGTAGCGGTAACCCATTTCAGCGTTTCAGCGTAGCGGTAACACATTTCAGCATGTTACCGCTACATTTCAGCGTAGCGGTAACACATTTCAGCGTAGCGGCAACACATTTCAGCATAGCGGCAACACATTTCAGCGTAGCGGCAACACATTTCAGCGTAGCGGCAACACACTTCAGCGTAGCGGTAACACATTTCAGCGTTGCAGTAACAAATTTCAGCATAGCGGTAACCCATTTCTGCGTAACCCATTTCTGCGCAGCGGTAACCCGTTTCAGCGTAGCGGTAACACATTTCAGCATGTTACCGCAGCGGTAACACATTTCAGCATGTTACCGCTACATTTGAGCGTAGCGGTAACACATTTGAGCGTAGCGGTAACACATTTGAGCGTAGCGGTAACCCATTTCAGCGTTTCAGCGCAGCGGTAACACATTTCAGCATGTTACCGCTACATTTCAGTGTAGCGGTAACACATTTCAGCGTAGCGGTAACACATTTCAGCGTGTTACCGCTACATTTTAGCTTAGCGGTAACACGTTTTAGTGTAGCAGTAACACATTTCAGCTTAGCGGTAACACATTTCATGGTAGGGCTCCTTCACGCTGAAATATGTTGGCGAGAACCCAAACCTAAAATGACAGAGTAAGAAAGTAGGCTTCTTGCTTTTATTTAATGTAACATAACCAAAACTGAGCACCTCTGAGATTTCAAAACTTTGAAATCATGGAAAACATGGAAAAACCCAATCAGCATTTATAGAAGGGGTTGTGTAATGCTATTAAAGAATTTTAATTTGCTTATTTGAGGGCTTCAATCAGTTTTTGACGTCTGTTATTATGAAATAAGAAACAAATATTTGTTTTTTGAAAATCAGAACCCATTTTGTACTTTTGTTGTACTTTTTTTTCAGAGATAATCTTAAAAAATCACATTTTTCATACATCAATTTTTTTTCATTTTGGTTGAACACATGGCTTGTATTTCACCAGCTTTATTTTTCTAACTGTGGTTATAAGTTGTAGTTTCAACAAGACAGCTGTCACATTATTTCATAGCAATCACACAAACTGGACCGGTCAAGCCTAAGAAGAGGCCGGTCAGTTGACTTCTGCTAACTGTAGTTTCTATGAGTAATTATGCTTTGAATGGAAAAAAACTGTAAAGACATCGGATGTCACATTGCTGTGACTCCCTTTAGTGAGGAAGATATCTAGCACCCCTTTCTGTGTATTTCATTTGTTTTAAAGGGAGTCCATAAAGTCTCATGTATCCCACATCTTCTCATTGGCATTCCTTTTCCCTATCTAGTTTTTTTTTTTTTAACTCAGAGGATTGCTAATTTACTTGGTCTGTTTTCTGTAATCCTCACCTCCTATCATGGTTAAATTACCCCGTTTTTTCAAATGTTTTATTGATTGCTTATCTTTAGTCGGCCCACTTGCTATATATACAATATGTGCATCTAAAGAGGGCAAATCTAGCTGGTTTACTTTATTTATGGTAGACATTATTTTGTTTTCCCACCATAAAGGATGTTTTATTTGCCACTGGCTCTATTTTCCTGTCAGACTTTTGACATTCCTGCATGGGTCCAGCCACAAAAAAACAGGATTCTGTCCCGGTCAAAGCTGGGCAGGCGTAGTTGCGAAGAATTGTGTGCGGTCTGACTTTAAACCATAGAACCATAGAAATAATAAATAAAATTTGTAGCCTTTTTTAAGCTCTTAAAAAAGCTCACTGTATCCTGAGACTAGAGCTCTTGCTTAATATCACTGTTGATGCTGCTTTCCTTAGATTTTGTGGCAGTAAAAACCTCTTGAAGAAATCCTAGCCACATTTCATGAACCATTAACATCCCCTTCTTCCATTTACACATGCAACACATTTTTCTTGTGCACCCTGCTCTCTCCAAACCAACCCCTGATTGGAGGGGAAAAGGTTTGAAAAACATCCAACAACACCACAAACATGGTTCTGCTTGTTTTCAGCAGACTGATCTCTGTAATAATGAAAGTCAGAGTGAAATGATCTTCTTGTTTGCGTCCTCTGAGGCTTGTTTTCCAGTACCCACAGCAGATGGTATATATTTTCCATGGATGAATCACTGATTTTGATGTGCTTTTACAATGCCGACATACTCTATGTAACACACCAGCATGTTTCAGTAAGTGATACATTCTTCAGCAGTTTTTATTTTTAACTACGTTCGTTTTCATTTCCATAGACTCTAGAGGAGCCCCCCTACCTGACTGTTGGGACGGATGTGAGCGCCAAGTACAGAGGGGCTTTCTGTGAAGCCAAGATCAAGACGGCCAAGAGGCTCGTCAAGGCCAAGGTAAGTCGTGATTCAAAATTAGAAATTGATTGTCTGCCTCTGTTGGCCTGGGAGGTTTCTCTTTGTTTGGAGCTGATAAAACGCCACAGCTTCACTTTAGATCTAAAGCTATTGAGATTTGGACACATTTAAAGCCCTTTCTTTAAAGAGGGGATTGCTGAGATGATTAGAATAGGCTTATGTTAGATATTAGAGTGTACCACATTGATACTCTATGATTAGATGCACGTTTTAATTACTTTCCTGTCTGCTATGCTGGAAAAAGTCCAGCTGTGTTGCCTGCTTGGTTGTTGGAGCTCCACCACCTGCTTTATGTTGTTTGTACTGCTCATTTTTAGCTGAACGAACGATCAAGAGCCAGACTGTCATCAGTGCCCCCTCCCAACCCTCAGGTTTCCCTCTTATCGGTTGCTTTTTCTCTTCGTGACAGACACAGAACAGCTGCCTCCTGCCGATCCCTTGCTTCGATTTTTACATGTCTCCTATGAAGGCATTTCACGACACACACACAGTACTGTATCCCGTTTCCTGCTGGGGCAGGAGCATCTGGATAATGCCATAGAGACCCATCTTTCGTTATGCCGGAGCGTGTGGGAGGAACGCATTTGGACACTGGCTCTTTCACTGAGTCATGTGCTCGGTGGTTCCCCCCGTCGAGATAAAGGAGCGGCCACGTCGTGCTTTTCCGCCACACCGGCTTAAATCATCAATGACTTGCTGTTCCGCACTCATTCACAGGATCAGACACCATGACAAAGCAGACCGCTTGATTTTTCTTTGTGTAGATAATGTTGGCTAAGAAGAAGCAAGCAGTACTAGGCTAGTAGATTCATTAGCATACTAATTGGCTCAGTGTCAGGTTTGTTTTTGGAAAGCTGTAATGAGAGAATGAGCTCTGTTACGCAAATGTTTAAACATGACTATTAGACTGTGGCTGGTTTTAGTTTAAATATTCTGCCTCGATGGAGTCTTCTTTACCTTATTTACCTACTTTGCCTCGTTAATCTTTCTCTGCTTGTGCAGCCAAGTCAATAACTGCAACATAACTGTTTGTTGTTTTTTTATGAGGCGAAGTGAAGAGATGTGAACGACTCTGTCTCTTTAGCACCACTATCAATCTCTGTGAGGAGTCAGCAGGTCTGTCATGAGTGAAATCTAATCCAACATACAGTGAACAGTGTTTGTGGCTGAGTGAGATCTTGTCTTTGGACCAATATCCTAGACAATTTGTATTTTTCAATTATGTTTAGTCCTTATTGTGTGTGTCTGAAATGGGTCATGTTGAAGGAAAAGTGGCCCTTCAGATGTCGTCAACTTCACAGAATATATTAGCAGCCTTAGGCCCTGTGGCCTGTTCGCACTCAAGCAGGCATGCATCATAAAAAAGCAAAACACTAAAATCAACAAGAGTTGAATTATTTTACCCTTAATGAATTTCCTCTGTCCAGACCCAGCCTCTTATTGTTAATGTTCTGATGAACCATGGAGGGTTCTTTATGTTTCATAAGCCTGGAGTGGGTGGTTACTGTTGTGCACCATTAATGTGCAATAGAGACTGACACGGGAGTGGATTTTCACTCCTGTCCCGTCCCACTCCCACAGAAAAAAATGGTGTCCCGATCCCGGGCCAGAGTAGAAATCTAAATCCTGCCCCGTCCCACTCCTGGTGAAATTACTCCCATTCAGCTCCCATTCAGAATGACTCCCGCTCCTGCACCACTCCCATTCTTGTTGTTTTTGAGCGCGGGTGAAAAACTCAGAGCGGAAGTTACTATTGGTTTGCTCCCGCTCCCGTCTGCTCCCGTTAATGTTTAATCCTGTACCGTCCCAATCCCGTGATCGTTACTAATACTGTCTCCCATCCCACGGGAATCCCACGGGAATCCCACGGGAATCCCACGGGAATCCCGTGACCCATGGGATTCCCGAAAAAATGTCAGTCTCTAATGTGCAACCAGTGTAGATTTTAATGCTAACTTCTGTAACCATCTATTCTAAAGGTTAATCGTTGTACGCATCTACAGCTCAAACTGTACGACAAAACCGCAGGGTTTAAAAGTTCACAGCTGTGGCATGCAGGTGGCGCGGTGGTTAGCGCACGACCCATGTACAGAGGCCTCAGTCCTCCAAGCGTCCAACCCGGCTTCGACACCGACCTGTGGTCCTTTGCCGCTTGTTCTCTCATACCCCCTTACCTGTCAGCCTACTGTCGGAAAAATGAGCAACTAGTGCCGTTTAAAAAAAGTTCACAGCTCACGATGCATGCTCTGACACTGTGCGGCCCGACACTCTGATGCGACCTTATGACAGTAGACTTTATTTTAAAAAAGTTTGATTTTCTCCGGACCTTACGATTCCTGATCTGGAGATTGTTGTGAGAGGCTGGACACCCCTCGTTACCCCCTTTACACTACACGACGCACGTTCAGGCTGGAAGTTGGTCTGATCGAAAAAACTTTGCACGAAATGAGAACCAGCCAGAAAAGGGCAACAAAATCATTCAGTTTATGCCCGGCTTAAAGGTATACTATGCAACCGGCGTTGATTTTCCAGCGAGGCTCCCCCCAGAGGTCGAAAGTAAAAGTGCACTGTCGTAAATATGCTCAGCTGTTCTCCTGGTTTCTACATCAAGCCAGGCGCGGTTGTTTTGAGCTTAGCAGACAGGCGAACGCAACGAATCACCATGTCTACTGCGGTAAGTGACTATTTTGTTCCAATTTTCGAGTTTGAAAATTTTGCTGTTTTCTCGCTGGTTTCCGCCATGATAACTGCACAAAGATCGCCACTGCTCTAGCAACGAGCATGCCTTTCACTGGGGGCTTGTAGCAGTTCTCGCCATAAAGCAAGACCGACTCTCGCGATGCACTAGACTTCTGAGCCTGTGGGTGCGGGCCGAGGGCTCCTGCAATTGCAAGTACGGTAATTCCCATACAGACCACCAGGGCAGCCGAGAAAACCTTTGTTCATCCTGAAATGACTCATTTAATCATCCAAAACGTTATGGAACACATTAATTAACTGAAAAATGTTGCATAGTATGCCTTTAAGATAATCTATTCTCACTTTCCTTCTGCAGGAGCTCTGGCAGCCATGTCCAGGTAGCTAGTCTTAATTTCTGCTGGGGCTGAGTCATTTACCTTATTTTGGGTCAAAGGTTTCTTCAAAAATGCATTCTTTATACCTCGACCTGAGCCTCAGTTAGTTTGGCCAAGTTTTAATTCCTATGTCTGAATGAAAGCGTTGACCCTGGCAGCAATATTACAAAGTCGGGCGTGATTTCTTTACATCCATCATCACTACATGTCTATGGGGGGGGGGGTTTATTAGACACCTCTGGTCAGTTTTAAACGCCTAAGATGGCAGTAGGGTTCATACAAGTCCATTTCAGTGTAACAGGCCGTTAATCTACCAAAAATGTTGTCTTTTATTGGACGTAGTGGCTAAAATGGTGTTTTTAATTTGCACATATACATCAGAAATCAGTCTATTGGAGGACGTCAGGTCAGCGTTAATAAAACGTGTCGTTATGATAGCTGTTTAGGTGGGCTTATCTACCAGTGTTCCCACTACCATTATCCTCACAATCACTTCATTTCAATGTCAGAATCATGCTGAGTCATGTGCCTTTGCATTGACAAAACTAATAAACTAAATATTGCTTTATGTGTTTTTTTTTGTTTGTTTTTTTCTTATAAAGAAATGAAGTGATATTTGTCCTGTAGCTGGTTCAGACCTCCTCAGTCTAAAAAAAATCTGGTATTAGTGTTCCTTTAGTTTGTCTGCTGTTAGTTATTTACCCATCCGTGCTTTCTTTGCTCATCCATCCTTTCATCAAAATCCCATTACATCATATCCTATCGTATATCTGCTAATGTAGCTAAAGAAAACCATAAAATAGGGACATAAAGACATATAGTACACCTGTATGTCACAAGTCAGTTTCATGAGTCACTATCAGTCCAGACAAACTCACTGGAAAAATATTTACCGAGGTGGAAATTTACACAAGCTGAGAATTTGCCTCAGGAAAAGAAATAAAAAAGCCCTCTGGCTACGAAAACTTTGCCAACGCTTCAGAAATCATGCTGAGTAAAACTTTATTGACCTAGACAACCTGATGCATCAAAATACTGGGAGAAAAAAACAGCATTAAACAGGAAACATTTAATAAACTGGAATGTTTTTATGGTATGACGATGATGAGGTAATTACATTTGGTTTTCTCTAATCAAATGCTTTATTTATCATCTAAAATGTGTGTTATGTTATTGAGCCTAAACAGCTGAAAAGCTCCCCCACAGCAACTTGGCTTTGTTAGTGTGGTCAGGTGTTATTGATGTGGTCTAGCTGTGGCTTTAGACATCACAGGTCCTTCTTGGCTTTGCCTTTAGAGTGAACAGCATCCTGCTGCTCTCTGTTAGAAAGGAATCCCTTTATTTTCATCAGGCTAGAATGTCATTAACCGAGGAACTACTGCCTCAGAAAGCTTTTTATTCATTTCCTTTCCTGTCTTATTTTTCATGACCTGACAATTTCAAACATTTCTTTCATTCTTTGCCTTGATTCTGCCTACACAGTGAATTTTCGATTGCTTTTTTTTTTCTACCGCTGGTATATCTGAGCCGACTCCATGTCATTGCCTGAAGCAGTTACCTGCAGGAGTGCTTTCTAATAGCGGCTATTTGACATTTTGTTCACCCCGAGCCTCTGTGTCATTGATTCTAAATTGAGCTGGATTTCACAGAAAGCAAATTTAATTGCACTCTCAAATTAATCTTGTTATATTATGTACACATTTCCCCAAAAAATGTTCCCAAGAAACCGAAAGAAAATAAACTCAAATTGAGGGAAAATCAATGAAATGTAAAGAGGCTTCTTTTTTTCTGACTGTTGTAAACACTTTCCAGGTGTACTAAATGGATAATGGAAAATAGGAAATTTAATCTGCATTCAGCCCCCTTTACTAAGAAGACCCTAAATAAAATTTGTTTCAATCATATGCCTTTAGAAGTCACTTTATTAGTAAAGAAAGTTACCGTAGCCTGGATACATCTGTTAAGTGTCTCCCAAGGTTGTCTGCTGCAGAACAGGGACCCCAAACACTCCATTTCCACAATGAAACACAGTGGTGGCAGCATGGTGCTCTTCTCTAGCACAGACAATGCATGTAGTTCAAGTTGATTAAAGAACTGATGGCTCTAAATTTAGGGCAATCCTGGAAGAAATCATACCGTGCAAGCAAGATGAATTCTCGCAAGATTTGTGAATTCACTAACTGCCGAAAATAAATAGTGCCAAAAAACCAACAGATGTGTTAACCTTGATAGAGAAATGTTTCTGTTCAATGAAACGCAGTGATGTGTATGACATAAACGCCTGAATCGGAGGTGGAAGGCTGAAGCAAAACAAACAGGGCTAAACCAGTTTGGGCTGGAACACCCTGTATGAAGAACACAATTGATGTCTTTGCGGATGGAAGACTTTATGCGTTCTTTCCGAACGGATTTGGCAAGAGTTTGATTTATCAGTGAACTCTGCTAGTTATAAAAAATTTAGAATGCAATACAACATAGCTGCTACTGCTGCTGTGATTGGCTGAAGGCTCTGCATGGGATTGGGTGCCACTTGGTGATTTCCCCAATAAGCCGTCTTGAATGTCCTTTTTTGTGAATGCTTCTAACTAGAGGCTTGCCAGATTGGTACCATGTTGAATTAAAATATATGTATCAATCTGGCTTATGCCACGTTAGAAGAAAACCTTTTGGAACCTGAAAAAGAATGGAGGCTGAACCCCTAGCATCCAGCAGGACGACAACTCTAGAAAAACATCAGTAGATCACAGCATCTTCATCTGTCAGCTTTCAACACCTTCATCCCACAGCATCTGATGGTCAAACTGGAACAGCTGGGCTTCAATACACCCCTCTGCAATTGGCTGTTAGACTTCCTCACAATCAGACGTCAGTCAGTCCGGGTTGGACAGAACACCTCTAATGTCACCATCCTCAGCACAGGCTTCCCTCAGGGCTGCTTCCTGAGCCCCCTGCTGTTCACCCTGCATCCCCAGGTTCACCACCAATCACATCGTGAAGTTTGCAGAGGACACCACAGTGGTGGGCCTCATCAGAGACGACAATGGCCTGGACTACAGAGAGGAGGTGGAGCAGCTGGTGGACTGGTGCAGAAATTACAGCCTGATCCTGAACGTGGAGAAAATGAAGGATATCATCGTTGACTTCAGGAAAAACCGGCCTAACCACGCTCCACTGGTCATCAACAGCTCAGCTGTAAAGGGGGTCAGCAGCACCAAATTCCTGGGGGTGGACATCACAGACAACCTCACCTGGACACCACCTCACTGGTCTAAAGGGCACAGAAGCGCTTGGACTTCCTGTGGAGGATGAGGAGAGCCCACCTGCCCCCACCCTTCTAGAGAAGCACCATAGAGAGCGTTCTGACCAGCTGTCACACTGTGTGGTGTGGAGGCTGCAGCGCCTCAGACTGGAAGAAGGGGAGGAGAGTGGTGAGAACATCGGTGCTGCTCTTCTCTGCATAAAAGACATTTCATCCCAGCGCTGCATGTCCCAAGCCCGTAACATAATCAATGACCCCTCACACCCCCACCGTGGACTGTTCTTCCTGCTGCCCTCTGGGAAGAGGCTTCAAAGCATCCAGGTCCAGCGGGTTCTGCAACAGCTTCTTCCCCACTGCCATTCAATTCAATTTCAATTCAGTTTATTTATATAGCGCCAAATTCACAACACATGTCATCTTAAGGCACTTTACAGTTCAACCAGATCATACAGTCAAATTGATACAAAGTTTTCTATCTAAGGAAAACCAGTTNGAAGCAGAGACACAAAAAGCAGCTGTAAAAGGCGGCCCCGTCCAGGAAACACACAGCCAGGCAGACGAGCTCCGAGCCAACTCCCATGCCAGAGGATGAAGAGAGCACATCCACTCAGTCATGGTCAGAGAAACAGGACCACACTGGAAAATGGGCCGATCTCCAACATCTATAAACAAGGGTGTTGATGGAAGCAGCACAGCTGATGTTTCTTTCCAGGATGGAGTCATTCGACTGCTGAATCTCGAATAAACATTTTATCACTGCTGCACTTTAAGAAATGGAAATGTCTTGAGAGGTGTACTGAATAAAATTTCGTTTTGTATACACCCTCTGGGTACAAAATGACAATAAAGTTTGTCTAATTCGAAGTCTAGCACAGAGCTGTTAATCTGTGATATAAAATCCTAATGAAGTTTGTGTTCCGTCCAGTAAAGCTTAAAAATTAAATCTCCAATCTCCATCTCAAAGTTTTTTTTCCTATTAAATTTCATAAATCTGTTGTGTTTCTTTTTTCTTGTTAAGTTTTATAATAAAAACTGACAAATGACATACATTACTTAAAAAAAAAATCCTCTTTGGTTGATTTTTATGAAACATGCTTGTTTTACAAGCATTTCAAACAAGACATCTAAGAACAAAAAAGGGATTCAATGATACGTCGCTGAGCTTTTGAAGTTAATGGAGTGGATTAGCAGAAAAAAAATTTTCCAAAAAGGAAATCTTCATAAACATAAATGAGCATTATTCAAAATTCAATTAATCGCTCAGCTCTTGTTTGCTTTTGACATCACAAAACACATAAAAATCTAAGGATTGTGAATAATTTAGGTAGTGTCACCTTCCTTCTTCTTTTACCCCATCATGAAATCCAGGAACTAGCTCAGTACGATCAAACAGAATCATGGAAAGGAAGTGGCACCCGTCCAAAAGTGTAGATTCCCCCCAAAAAAGAGAAGAAAAAAATGTGACATCTACAGCTCATTCACAAATTCATCCATTCACAGTCCTTGTAAAACAGGTCTTTAGGTAAATCTTCTTATTACTAATTCTCTTTTGTGTCCTTCCTTCCCCCAGGTGACCTTTAAAGCAGATCTGTCTACAGCAGAGGTCCACGATGAAAACATCAAAGGGCCTCTGAAGGTACGGCTTGAAAAACGATGGAGACTGCTCTGTTATCTTATGCTCCTTTTTTATTATTTACCTTTTCTTTTTTAGCTTCAACCATTATTAATAAACCCCCTTTGTCTAAAGCATAAATGAAATGTATTCCTTCCCTTGCTCCTAACCACCCTCTCCCCTTCCGCAGTTAATAAAGAAAAGCATTAGACAGTGGGAATTAGCATTTTAATTTGATCTAACTCTCTTTAGTTTCTATAGGTGCATTGTTATTGTCTCACCTCTTACTGATAACACGTCATTAGATTTATTACCAGGCAATAATTCTGATTTGCAGCATGTTAATAACAGTGGTGCATCTGTTACACAGGTGGGGGTTGTTGTTGAAGTGAAGAATCAGGATGGCGTTTACCAAGAGGCCACGATTAACAAGCTGACTGATGCCAGTATTTATACAGTCGGTAAGTCATAGAGGAGGTTGCTTACAGTCTGGGAGCTGCACTAAACGACTCTAAAAAAGAAAATGAGCAGCCATATGGTTTAACTGAAAAAGAATGGGATCAGCATTTAGAGTTTGTCAGACTGGATAGGTGTAAAGAAAATAATATAGAGGTTTTAGCTGTAGCATTAGTTGTAACAATTTCTAAAAGATTTAATGTTAAATTTCTGGCTTAAATCAGAGACAACCGGATTTAAGCTCAATATTTCATAAAACGTTTCAACCCTCTAGTGTGATAGGGCTTCAGGAAGTACGTTTGCCTAAGGTTTAAGCCTGCCTTGTGGTTGTCATGATCTGGATTTAATTTCAAAGTAGGACTCCAAACGATTTTGCCAAAAATCTAATTTGAAATTTAATTGAAATATCGATTGTGATTATTTATTTATATTTTCTTTGAATTAACCAGAAGTATATAATTGTTTCACTCTAAGGCAGGGGTCTGCAACCTTTCATATCCAAAGAGCCGTTTTGCCCAGAGTACGACCAAATAAAAATTGCTTAGAGCTGCAAAATATACCATGACTTTTCTAGAAAACCTTTTTTTTTCTTTTTATCTCGTATAGGAAATTAGTTGTTGCCATCTCAAACAATCAATTTATATATTTTTA
>NW_015150648.1:949698-952285 GCF_000732505.1 Cyprinodon variegatus
TAAAAATATATAAATTGATTGTTTGAGATGGCAACAACTAATTTCCTATACGAGATAAAAAAAAAAAAAAAGGTTTTGTAGAAAAGTCATGGTATATTTTGCAGCTCTAAACAATTTTTATTTGGTCGTACTCTGGGCAAAACGGCTCTTTGGATATGAAAGGTTGCAGACCCCTGCTCTAAGGTTTCAGTTTTTTCCATTGCTGCAGGACTTTAACCTTCTTCTTGCGTGCATTGATCTGTGTGCTAGCTGCAGCTTTTTGCTCCCTTCTATCATCGGATCCCGCTATCATCGGATAAACGCCACCTAAAGGACCGGAGTGACAAATGTAGTGTCCTATTCTTGTAAAACGTGATGTAACTGAAATTGTGTGCCTCCACAATAAAAAGAAAAAAAAAATGTTTTGTTAAATTGCAATTATATTGCAAATGCAATTAATTGCCCAGCATCATATCAAATGACCCACTCTCTGTTTGATTCGGCACATATTGAGTTCGTTTTTGCTGTCACTATTGTGATTTTTAGGTGATTGAAACTGTTTAAATACAGAGACAACAAAAACCCAATAGTCTGTTTCACCAATTTTATTTTGTCAGTTATATTTAGCTTTAAAGCAAACCTTTTTCGTTTCTTAAATGCAATGGTTTAGGAGGGATTTACATGTTTAAAGCATTGAATTTGCTTAAATTTTTTTTACAAAGAGAAATACAGCTTTAGTGGATTTTTATTTGGTGTATACTTTCTAACCACTTTATATAAAATGTTTAAACTTTAAACAATTTAAAATGCAGAAGACTTTTACCGGTAAGATAGCTTTCTAGTAAACATACCAATAGCTCTTCTGAATTTGAGGTTTTAAAGGGACATATACATTTTTAAGTAATTCCTATTTATTCTCCACCTGGAGGGCTTTATCAGTCAGCTCGAAAATTCATTATAAGGTTTTATGTCTATGATTTCCTTTTTTTATTCTTAAAGTAAAACAAAGGGAACAGATGAAGCAGCAGACCGGTTGGGGATAAAAAATATGTTGCACACATTACGTTATTATTCCTTGTTTCTGGAATCAAAGATGCATTGCAGTAAATTGGATTTTAAAAAACTCATTTATTTCAGTAATTTAGTTTAAAAAGTGAAACCCTTTATGCCATATTTAAACTGCATCTGCTCTGCTGTGCAGGAGCTCCAAGGCTAAAAGCCAGTGATGAACGCAGGAATCAGACCAAAACATTTTCTCTTGTGGACTTTTAAAGCAGTTAAAGCTGCTTTACTAATTATTTGAGATCTAAATATTTTTCACTAGTTATTTTCTGCTGTGGATGAGAAAATATTTTTGTTTATTTTTGGTGGATTTAATGTTAAATTATGTTTTGATCACCTAGAAATAATACATACATCCCGGTTATTGATCTAATATGTTCAATTGCGAAAATGTAAACATAAATAAACTCACAATTCTGTAAATATAGAGAGCTATTGAAGTTAATCTAGCCGTGTCAAGTGAATTGTTTTGAAAATCCAGTTTCCTGTTGAAAGGATGTGATTTCTTTGTATTTGCTGCAGTCTGACAAAAATGGAACAGACTCATATTTTGCTTTCTCAACAACAACTTGCAGAGGCTCTGCAAATACTCCCTTTGACTATAATAGCTGCGTATTTGCTGCGGTGTTCGCAGCTCAGCACAGCGGGATGCAGTGTAAATTAGGGGTTATGCTGAATGGACACTTTATAACCACTGTGATGTATTTCTGGCGTTTCTTTGCTAATTTTTATGATTACAGCTTATGAAAAGAGAAAATATTGAAAGTATTTGAGTACTTTTAACTAAACTGTGTTAGGAATTTGATTCCGTATGTCTATTCTAAGGAAAACTGGGGTGCTGACTTGAGATGTAAAAGCAGGAAAAGTACAAAGTAGGATTAAGCTGTGAAGGATGCTCTATCCAAGCACATCAGTTAGAAGTTTAGTGGGAGGAGAAAGTGGGGTGGAAAAAGGTGCAAAAGCAGCAGGAATTAACTGAGGTCTTTTGAGGAATGTGAAGCAGACAACATGCCAGACTTTAGAGGGACCGGCAGTGAACGTCTGCTGGAATACATTTGTCTAGTCAGCTTTGCTATGGCACAGCATTTCCACATAAAGCTTATTTTTATTGGTCTCATGTGTTGTGAAAATAGTCAATACTTCTATGTAATCAGACAAACTAATTTTGATCAAAATCAACATCAACCTTTACCCAAACTGTGGCACTATTTTCCTCTGCGGAGCTGCACTAACAGGCTCAGCTCCTCCACTCCCTGCAGCTTCTCCTAATCACAAAAATATCGGAAGTCATGAAGCCTGCTAACACGTCTAAATTCAGAAAAAAAAAACAATCAAACCTCTTAAGAAACAAGATAAAGACAGCAGCATTGTTCGGAGGCACATACGGCAGATGAAGATGGAAAAAAACGAAACGCTGAGTGGTTCTACATGCTAAGCTAATGTTATAACACTGTTGTTTTGGAGCAACATTAAAGGTACACTATGCAACCGGTGTTGATTTTCCAGCGAGGCTCCCCCCAGAGGGCGAAAGTAAAAGTGCACTGTC
>NW_015150648.1:953262-958810 GCF_000732505.1 Cyprinodon variegatus
TTTTCTGTGCAAAACGTAAAGGAAATGCGTCAAGAATAAATCCAACTTAAGGCTCAGCTGTGTTTGATGCACGTACGTATGACCCCAGCTCCAGGTAGCGGCGTGTGCTGCAGAAGCCTGAAAGGTATAGTGGAGGATGTTCTTTTTCCGGGTTGATCATCAAAATAAGTGGTCCTCCTAATTGTCAATCATTCTGGTGATATGTTAACGTAAGGCCGTCCTACTTGCCCATTCCCTCTAATGACCCTCGTTCAGAGACATAGACAGGTATTGGATATTACAGGCTAAAGGGGCGGGCCCGTTTGCTCAATTTGCATGTTTTCTAAGAGAAAACAAGGCTTTTTTGGTCCACTCGATGAAGCCTCAAACTCAGCACTATTTCTGACATTTGTAATTGAAAAAGCTTATTGGATGGGAAGCGAAACATCTACAAACTGGGAAACAAAGTCAAATAAATAGTTTTTTTTACTTTTTTTTTTTTTTTAGAAATACGTGCTCATCCCGGTGGTGAGTTTAACATAGTGTAAAAACTACAAATCTTTTGGAAAGTAAGCTTGTATGAGCGATGCAAACAGCAACTTTTAAACAGAGTGAGCACGAGGAGAAATAGGCTCATGCAAACTCTCGCAAACGTTTAATAGGCGATCCGTCTGGGAAGCGGGTAGATGTCCTTTTTCCTGTTTTTTTTCAAGTGGAGAGGTTGGGTCTTTTTCAAAAAAATGTGAAAACCCCCCACTATACCTTTAAGCTTTACAACAACCCACTACATGAGGAAGTAGAAAACAGACGTTTCCCACTTTTTCAAAGCCGCTTCTTGTCATCCATGCTGTATTGTTTTTTTTATTTTACCAAGTGTGTGTGGTGGTATATAGTCTAATGTATGTGGTATAATGTGTCCGTTTTGATCATGTTTAAGGTATTAGAAAATAATTAGTCACCCACAAATTCAATTCAGTTCAAAGTTTAGTAGGAGTGGTGGCCTAGTGGTTAGGGAATAGAGTTTGGAAACCTGAGGTTCTGAGCTCGAGCCCCACTCCCACAGACTGCCACTCTGGGTCGCTGAGCATGACCCTAAACCTCACATTGCTCCACGGGCACCCCACAATGGCAGCCCACTGCTCTCCAAGGGGATGGGTTAAATATAGAGGTAAATATCTCCAATGTGACATCAATGAAGTTCAATTATTAATATTATTAATTATTATTTTAATCCTGTAGCTGTAATCTTAGATATTTGAGAGAAGCCCCAAACTGCGGTTTTTCTCAGGTTTAGTCTGCTCCTTTATTGAAAATCTATACAGTTGCAGTGTGTGTCTTCTGCTGCTCTGATCAGACGTTTCTCTGCTTCATTTTTGTCGCTGAAAAGCCCCCAGAGGGATTCCACGGTGCTGAAAACATCCTGGCTCAGATTAATCATTTCCATTCACTGAAACTCATTTCCTGATTCCTAACTCGTGTGTTTTCTTTAATTCTCTTTGCCTCGATGACGTTACCTGTGTGTGAGGGGTGGATGCATCTCTCCAGCCGCTGAAAGCAGAGCTAATTTCACCATGCAGACATCTTGACGATGGGATGAGAATATATCTGGGTCCCGCTGTGTTTCTGTAACAGTGTGTTGATGGACTCCTGTCCTACATGCAGCAGCCTAATGGTTTTGTCTCGCCTTTGCAGTTTTTGATGACGGCGACGAGAAAACCCTGAGGCGTTCTTCTCTCTGCCTGAAAGGAGCGCGGCACTTTGCAGAAAGCGAGGCAAGTGGTGTGCTGGCCTTCAGTTTATTAGCTCGCTTTGACAGGGGGAAACAAATCTTAAGACATGAAGCCATGAATTTTATTTTTCACAATTAAACTAAAGATTATTGCCTTATGATTACACACTTTTTTCTCTCTCTCTTTGTGGAAAAATCTATTTTTAACTAATGAAATCCTGTGAACAGATTTCATGTCATGTCAGTGAATCCTTTTTTAGATTCTAATTGCTTTGAGAGGCAGCTGAGGCTCTTTGTTTTGTTTGGTTTAATCCACAGACACTCGACAGACTCCCTTTAACAAACCCAGAGCACTTTGGCACACCGGTCATTGGCAAGAAGGGCAACCGTGGTCGCAGGTCAAACCCTATGTGAGTATTGCCCTCCACCTCAAGCTTGTTTCTGACAGCTATGCTGCTTTTAAAGGTTTTCTAACAAAACAAAATCTGCATCTTTTCTTAAACCACTAAGTCAGAGCCTTGCAGATCCTCCTTTGGATGCAGTTTGGGTTTTGTCTCTACTAGATTGTCTCATTTTAAAGTTAAATTGTTGCCTATTTTCTGTAAAATAACTGAAGTTCAGTGAAAACCAGATGAAGAAATGAATATATCAGTAAAGTTTTGCTTCTGATTCTGGCTGCTCTGTGTTTGGTTGCGTTGCCAGGCTGAATCTTACCTTTTTCTCCCTTTCTGTTAGTTCAGATCCTCTAGTATGTTGGTTTTGGGGTTTTTTTTGCTATTCAAATCCCATGATGTTTGCCTGCTCCTGGAAATATCCTGCTTTTCATTTAGGAATAGCCACTGCTTAGGGTTTATTTGAGGATAATTCCCTTTTAAATAGGACACTTGGCTACATTATCTTATTCTCCTTTATAATTGCCCCCACAGAGCAGTCAATATTAGCCTAAACGCTGATGGCCTATTGATTCAGAATAGCCGCAGTTGGGAATTAGCACCTTTGGCTCTGTTATCCCTCTGTACACCACTGATGTTTTATTTCATGAATTGCAAAGGTTGACTTCGCCGCTTGAGCCGATATGATCGGTAACAAATACAGTGGCAGAGCTAAAATATTTACCCTTAACGTACCGCCTGCAACAGCTGTCAGTTAGTGTTGGATCCTGTTTCCTAAATAAATGGTAGTTTCGCTTCCATTAAGTCATTATAGTGCTTTGTTTATGACTTAAAGTCACAGCTTGTTGTTATTGTTGTTGTAGCGGCAGCAGCCTGACTGATTTACTGCTCTCTCTTCGTGCCAGACGCCGTGTTTATATGTACACAGAGCTGGGCTAGTGAGGCATAAAAAGAGGACAGAGGATCTGTTTGCCTGCTGGTGCTGCTTGCATGATCACTCAGAGATGTGGCGTTTGGTCTGTCTGTCTGCAGCCTGCAGGACAGAGAATCAGGAGGACTGTTGGAGAAGGAGCTCAGAGCATCAGCATGCTGATCCTAATGAGTGAGCTCGTCAGTAGTGTTTCACTCTGCTACACAGTGATAAGAACACTAAATACGGAGCTAGACTGTTGTACTCAAGACTGTTCATGTCGCTCACTTAGAAACTGGATAAAGAGATTGTTGGTTTGGGTGACAAAGGCTTCTTCCCGTTTTAAAGAGAGAGAGCCTGACAGAAGTTATGAGTTTTTTGCTTTTTTACTGAGAAATGTGATGATGCTCACTGTTTTGCAGGGTTGTGTTGTATTGCATGGTTACTTAATTATGCTGTTTACTTCAGTCGATCTGTCCGGGATTTTATCTGATGTACCAAAACAAAGTGGTGCATTATCATGAAGTGGAAGGGGACATTTTTTTTTTTGCTGATTTAAAAGTCCAATATGCTTAGTTTGTTTTTTGTATCAAGCCACCTATGCTCTGAAAACAGCCCAGTGCCATCGATTACCTTTTGCAATCATCCAACTGCTAAATAAAGCCCAATTGTGAGTAGGGTTGTCACGATACTAAACTTTTCAACTCGATACCGATACTAAGTAAAATATTCGATATTCAATACCCTTTACGATACCACAAGAAAAAAAACGACTCTAAAATTCAACAGAAATATTTCATTACTAAAAAAATACAAGAAATAAATAAAAAAACAATAAGAACAAAGCAAACGAGATAAAAAACTTACAAAATAAAAAATAAGTGTTCCTTCGTTGGCTATCTTTTGCAGACATAACAATGACACTAGCCAAACCAGCTAAACAAAAATAATTCTCAGCAGCTGCACCTGTTACAAAAAAAGTCTGAAACTGAAAAATGCACAGAATTATTCAATCACACAGTGTTCTGAAAGTGCATTTTTCACTATTCTGCACTTTAGATTAGCCTGACGTAGTCCGACTCAATTCTAGTCAGAATATGAGTCTGATACTGCTCCATAGAGCTGTGATTATGGGGCGTGTTTCGAACGAACCAGGAAAAAAAATGCCTCTGCACTCAATTGGATAGACCTACAACCAATAAGAGCAACGGAGTGCGTGACGTATGTTAAGCGAGGCATAGTTGTTGTCCACAAAAATCAAAGCGTGCAGTTGCACGCCTAGAATATGAAGATGAGACTTGGTCGCGTTTCTCTGTTCCTCTTTTAAAATTAATTTGCTGTCGATATCTTCTAGAACAGACCTAATAGCAGAATCTACTCACCTAAACTCTCCAGCGGCAGCCATTATTGTTGTCACCCAAGCGCGCATTGGTCACGTGGTTGATTACGTTACTGTTGGTCATCTGTCCATCAGCGTATAAAGCCCGCCCTGACAATTTGATTGGATCGCCTGACAGTGGGCGATAATACTCGCGCTACTATGGAGCAGAGCCAGACCGAACTTCCCAACCTCAAACTTTGTGGGCGGGACTAAGTTCGGAATGGCACCCAGGCTAACTTTAGATGGCTGTATCGATACTTTTGAAAATGAGTATTGTATCCGGATTTTTTTTGAGTATCGATACTTTTGACAACCCTAATTGTGAGTAATTTAAACCCCTTATTTTAGTTGTTTGTTGTAGCATCATGGAGACCAGGGGACAGAGTGCTTGGCTCAGGGAGAGTTTAAATCAGGAGTAGATTATAGAGCCGAAAGCCTGGTTTATGCTCAGAAACAAGGTCGTCTGCGTATGATCGTCGCAGTTAACGCAGATATCGCATCTCTCCAAAATTGTAGGTGACTGCAGACAGTTCCGCAGATGGCGTTGCAGGGAGGAGAGAAAGGACCCCCCTGATTGGTCAATTCTACATCCACTCTATAGTATGCTTGT
The DNA here is from genome assembly GCF_000732505.1 of Cyprinodon variegatus. NCBI lineage: Eukaryota > Metazoa > Chordata > Actinopteri > Cyprinodontiformes > Cyprinodontidae > Cyprinodon > Cyprinodon variegatus. Next base: position 958,264 of record NW_015150648.1, read on the forward strand.
TTCCTGTTTGGGACCTAATAGCAGAAACTCGGACACTATCCCAGGCACCGTACCAGACGCTAGTTTGTAGCTCAGTGCGACGGTCTGTTGGTTTGCACCTGAAGCCAAAACACTCCATGAAAAGTCTTTCACGGGTGAACTGTGTGTCGTCCGGCGTAGAATGAGGGGTTGTAGACGGCGAAAAAGCTTGTCAAACCGACACACGGACATCCACAATCCTAGCTAGTTCGCGATTATCCCTCTTGCGTTGTGGCGTGGAATAACATAGCACAGACCACGCTTCAAAATTGGGCATAAATCAAAAATATCTGTGACAAGCTCACTGCGACACACTGCTGCAGGAGGATAACCAGCCCTTTATGCTGAGCTTTGAACATCATTGAATGAAATGAGGGAGTATGATGCAAATGAAGACGTAATAAAAGATGCCATTCCAGCTAAACTCACAGGCTGGGCCCGAGCAGCCTAGAGGCTTCTATCAGCTCTCTGGAGGAGCTACTCCTTGGTCCAGCTCAGGACCGAGGAGTCTGACCACTACCGTAATTTT
>NW_015150648.1:959197-971973 GCF_000732505.1 Cyprinodon variegatus
CATATACAATTCACAAAATGTCATCTTGAAGCACTTAACAGAGAAAATTCAGATTAGCTAACCGTTTTCTAAGGAAGTAGCATTCATTCATTAGCAGTTTTAATATTTTGTAAATACAGAGGAGTCCCACTGATTCCTGTTTGCAGTTTGAAACAAGCTATTGATGGAAAAGCATTTTGAAAAATGTTTCGTATTGGTGAAAATGTAACAAATTCCACTCCTTGTGATTTTAAGTGAAAAACTACAACCAGAAAGATGGTGGTGGTAGCTGTTGGAATAGCTTTCTGCAGCAGAGATGAGGGCGTTCAGCAGAAAGGGTGGAGCGAAGTGCAAGAAGAATAAGGCGGCTCTGTTTATATGTTTTAGTTGTGGCCTAGTCAAAGTCCAGACCTAAATCTAACAGAGAATCTTTAGCAAGACTAGAAATTTGTTCATGTTAAATGTTCTCCATTGATTCTAAATTAGCTTGAGCCATTTTGCAGCAAGGAATAAAAAACGGAGAAACTCTGTAAGGAACAGATAAAGTTATCTTGCTCCAGCTTAAGAAGTTTGGATGACCTAAGTTTAGTGTTAAAATGCATTAACCTGCTCCCTCCATCCTCTAAATTGTTATTTCCTCCCACAGTCAAGAGGAGGAGTTGTCCTCCTCCTCCAGTGAAGAAGAGGAGAGCGACCAGCGGCAGAACGAGGATCTATTCGGTAAGGTGGTCTGTGTGGAGGGGGCAGTCACCGCTGACAAGAAGAAGAGCACGTGGTATCCCGCTCTGGTGAGTTCACACCTTTCTCTCCCAGCTGCCTGGTGCCGCATCTTAGCAAAAGAAAAAAAAAAAAAAAAGACCACAGCTGCTGATCTAACATCGTAGCCACAGCTTTGTGCCATTTCATCAAAATGCCTGCTTATGTAACACAAACACTCAGCAGGATTATGTGATTGCTTTGGAGCTCAGTTGCCTTGAATTGCCACAACATGCATGTTTTGAGCTAATTTCCCCGCGTAGGGGGAATGTTTTCCTACGGTTTCTCTAGGAATTAGAGCTTATCTGAGCAGCAGTGAAGCACAATCAGGTCAGTAGTTTCCAGCCCATGTCTTCAGATCCATTTATAAACTCAGCCTGTGTTAGAACACACTGATATGGGAACTGCTCTTTGTTGTTTGTATAAGTGCTACCACTAGAAGTGGGAGAATGGCAGAGGGTGGGGAAAGCTGTCCTTTTAACTGTGCTCAGCACAACCCCTCCTCCTGGATTTGTTGTTGTTGGATGGGCTCCATGCTGCCTCCTTGTGACTGAATAGAGAAGAGCATTACACAGCAGCTTATCGGTGTTCCCCCTGTGCTGCTACATGTGTCATGCCGCAGATGATCCATGGCTGCAGCTAAAGGTTTTTATTCGTCCTGACTTGGATTGTAAAAGGGGGAAAGGTCATGCATAAGTGTTCACCCTGACAGTGCAGCATGTAAGTCACTGTGTTTAGGTCGAGGCGTTCAGCATGCAAGCATGTTTCTGCTACAGAGTCCAGGAGGCGGCAGGCAGAGAGTTAGTGGGGATCATAACACCAGGGCTGCCTCCTCTCATGGTTTTGCTTCTCGGCTCCTTCCAGCAGTAACACACACTGCTATAAGCTGCTTACTCCTCAAACACTTATCAGCTCTTTTTTTTGTTTTTGTTTAGCTTTTTGCTTTCATACAGAAAATTGATTTTAGCTCTGTAAACACTTCAGCTCCTTTTCCTCTTGAATCTCATCTGACTTTTTGTCTATTTCTTCTTTTTCTTTGCACAACAAGGTCATCTCCCCAGACTGCCATGAAGACATGACCGTGAAGAAGGACAACGTCTTCGTCCGGTCCTTCAAGGATGGCAAATTGTGAGTGTGAACAATAAACCTTCACCATCTTTTGCACGGAGCCTGTTGTTTGTGACTCCTAGTGGAGATAATACCTATAGTTAGCATTTAAATGAGATGAACTCACTGAACCTAAATGATCTCTGGAAGCATTCATGCTCCTTTAACTTTAGCACATTTATCATAATAACAGCAAACCGAAATGTGTAACTAGTTATTACTTTAAATAGATAATAGGATATAATTGTGGAGCGGAAGGAATTTTTTTTTTAAATATTGTTAGTTATTTCTCCAAGTAAAAATGTGAGACAAACACCTTTGTTACCCGCCTATTATACGTCCATCTAGATAGACTGAGCTTGAGTTACTTGATGTTTGGCACAAATTCAGTCAGTCTGGATGAAGAACATCTTTAAAATCCCTTATTTCATCCACTCTGACCTGCTTCTTTGTTTCTACTGAAGGAAATCATCCCCGGTAAGCATGATCCTGCCACTACCATGTTTTATGGTTGGAATGGTTTACATCCTACCATATGTGGGTCATTAAGTAACTGACTAGAGAGAGAATTGCTCCTGAAAATAGGTCAAAATCAGTCAGATTCGATGGAGCCTCTGAGTCTGCATTATTGTCTTGCCCCAGATTCCCCATTGGCCATGCGGTACAATGAGTTTTACTACAATTGCACTCCACACATTTCAGATATCAGACTTTCCCAATTATGATGGGACATCTTATGAGGTTTGTTCTGTAAAAGTAAAAAAAAACAATCCACTGGACTTGGTTTCCAAGATTTGAAGACGTTTCGCTTCCCCTCCAGGAAGCTTTCTTCCATCTTTCCTTTGACTCTGACTCTAAAGATGATTCCCACAGCATAATGCTACCATCCCCATGTTCTGTACTGGAGATGAATTGTCTATGATGATCGGAGGACGAGGCTGCACAGTGGAGCTGTAGGTAGCACTGCTGCCTTGCAGAAAGATGGTTCCGGGTTCGAATCCCGGCCCAGGGTCTTTCTGTATGGAGTTTGCATGTTCTCCCTGTGCATACGTGGGTTCTCTCCGGGTGCTCCAGCTTCCTCCCACAATCCAAAAACATGACTGTTAGGTTAATTGGCTTCTCTAAATTCTCCTTAGGTGTGAGTGTGTGTGTGAATGGTTGTTTGTCTCTGTGTTGCCCTGTGATGGACTGGCGACCTGTCCAGGGTTTACCACGCCTCTCGCCTGTAAACGGGCTGGAGATAGGCACCAGCACCCCTCGCAACCCCAGCAGAGATAAAGAGTGACGGAAAATGGATGGATGCCTGTTCAGTCTGAAAAATAATAGGTTAATCAAATTGAAATTAATCAGTTTTTTTCTGTCTATATAATCATAAATAATAAAAAAATTAGTTGAAGGGAAAATATATATTTTTCAGAGTCAAAAGAATAAAAGCTATTATCTTTGCTGTGAGGCCAAGTGTTTTCTTTTTCTGCCCTGCTTTGTAATAATCTTTTCCAAAGGCTGGGAGTTACTGCTGAGGTGACATATTGCAGCTTCCCTGCAGCCTACATCCAGCCCTGATGCACACAGAAACATGTTGCCCGTAGTAAAGATGGATAGAGAAGTTGTGTCATGTGCTTCCTCTGAGCCAAAAGTTCATCATTGCAGTCTCTATATGTGTGTGTGTGTGTGTGGCTACAGACAAACTGCTACATTCAGTCAGTATTTGTCTTCTCTTCCAAAAGCAACTCGTTCAGCTGTTAACACGACAACCTTGACGCGTTCTTTAATAGATGCCGCTGCAAAAGTCATCAGAGCCGTCCTTAATCTACATCTGCAGCACAGGAAGTCTTATCACTTGTGTTGTGGCCAGTAGTTTGGTGATAGGATGGGCAATGATAAATGAGACAAGAGCTGGAAGTCTGCTACATCTCCAAGCAGTCCCATCCTAATTAAGCACCTCATAGCATCTCACCTCACTGATTTCACTTGTTTAAGTCATCACTCTGTATTTTGAGTGGCTGTTTCAGAAGGAGGATAAATCTATATTACTGCTTAGGAGATTTTCAGTGTTATTTATCAGCAGCCCTTCACCTGATCTGTTTCTAAAAGAACATGGATTCAGTTCTTGCTTCATCATTAAGTATGCATGATGATTTGTTTTGATTCTTCCAGCTTAGAAATTTCGAATAAAAATACAACTGTAAACATTCGATACTAGTACCCAATTTAAACCAATATTTAGGTCAAGCAGTGGTTCTGAAAAGTGGGAATGAAAGACGGTTTGTACAGATGGTGCCTGTGAGATGATTGCTGCTGACTTATCCATTGATTTTCCATCTCTGAGGTTGACATTTGTGGTCCAGGGCTAAATGTCTTTTCAGTTGCAGTTTGTCTTGACATGTGCGAGTACATTAAAAAAATAGCTTCATATCAAAGGAACAGGGAATGAGTCAGACCTAGCCAGGAGTCTATGGGATCTAACGGATCCATTTTTAGTGCGTCGACGTGAGCGTTGTGAAATCACACAACTCCTCCAGCAAGTAATAACTCACTGAAAGCAGTGCTGGAAGATTGAAATCCCTCCAGAAGTTTTGGATTCACTGAGCTGGATCGGTCATTAAGAATTACAGGAAGGAAATGTTAGAAAGATTTTGAGTTATTATTGTGGTCTTTCTGGGCCTCCTAACTCTGCAGGCAGTTTCATCAAACTCTGAAGAGCTCCAAATATCCTAACCTGCACTTTAGATACCTGTGGTCATCTTGATTCGCTATGAAATTATGGCTGTAATAACCGGTTATTACTTGGTACAATATCTTAAAAGGACTATTTGTCACAAAGGTCTATCAGTCTATGTTTTACTGTGCAGTTTCTTAAAGTATTCACACCTCTTTAACTTTATCACATTGGAACCATAGCTAGTGGCATTTATTTTAAAAGTGGTCTGACAGGAAACAGGATGGAGAGAGTGGGGAGATATGTAGCAAAGGTCGATGGGTCGGGTCTTCAGCCCTGAAGTCTCTCTTTAATGCTCGTGCTCTAACTCTTGCACTTTTTTAGAGTCTTATTAGCTTTTTATTTTTCTACCTTTCAGCTTTGATGCTGAAACCTGTTGGCTTGGACCTAGGCAAGGAAAAAATACCTTTTTCCATCCTTTTGGTGGAAATGTAAGTTGGAACTAGTTTTGTCGGATAGAACCTTTTTTGGTCAAAAATCCCCTTTTACCCAAAAACACTTCAGGTAAGTTTAGTGAGAATCACTGGAGAAAAATTCACAATTAAGTAAGGTGAAGGATACGTGATGCTGAGGGCCTGTTTCCCCTCTTAAAGCCACGGAAACCTTGTTGGAGTGCATGGCTTAATAAAATCTTTGATTCCCTGAAATCTTAACGAAGGACCATGCTGCCTCTGCCAGAAACGTTCAAACAAGTCATTAAAGAGCCTTACAATAGTTTTTTGTGTGGAATACGTCTCTACCAGCTTTGCTCATCGTCTAGAGGTCGACTTCTGCTGGATATTTTCTTCATCTATCTGTCCATCAACTCCAACCACCTTCCCTGGAGAAAAAAACAAAACTTTCCACTGCAGTTCTACCTCCACTACCGTGCTTCTGAATGGGGATGCTGTGTCCACATTGTCCACATCAGAGCACCTTCTCTCTAGCCTGACGTAGTCCTACTCAATTCTAGTCAGAATATGAGTCTGATACTGCTCCATAGAGCTGTGATTATGGGGCGTGTTTNTGTTCAGTCTGAAAAATAATAGGTTAATCAAATTGAAATTAATCAGTTTTTTTCTGTCTATATAATCATAAATAATAAAAAAATTAGTTGAAGGGAAAATATATATTTTTCAGAGTCAAAAGAATAAAAGCTATTATCTTTGCTGTGAGGCCAAGTGTTTTCTTTTTCTGCCCTGCTTTGTAATAATCTTTTCCAAAGGCTGGGAGTTACTGCTGAGGTGACATATTGCAGCTTCCCTGCAGCCTACATCCAGCCCTGATGCACACAGAAACATGTTGCCCGTAGTAAAGATGGATAGAGAAGTTGTGTCATGTGCTTCCTCTGAGCCAAAAGTTCATCATTGCAGTCTCTATATGTGTGTGTGTGTGTGTGGCTACAGACAAACTGCTACATTCAGTCAGTATTTGTCTTCTCTTCCAAAAGCAACTCGTTCAGCTGTTAACACGACAACCTTGACGCGTTCTTTAATAGATGCCGCTGCAAAAGTCATCAGAGCCGTCCTTAATCTACATCTGCAGCACAGGAAGTCTTATCACTTGTGTTGTGGCCAGTAGTTTGGTGATAAGATGGGCAATGATAAATGAGACAAGAGCTGGAAGTCTGCTACATCTCCAAGCAGTCCCATCCTAATTAAGCACCTCATAGCATCTCACCTCACTGATTTCACTTGTTTAAGTCATCACTCTGTATTTTGAGTGGCTGTTTCAGAAGGAGGATAAATCTATATTACTGCTTAGGAGATTTTCAGTGTTATTTATCAGCAGCCCTTCACCTGATCTGTTTCTAAAAGAACATGGATTCAGTTCTTGCTTCATCATTAAGTATGCATGATGATTTGTTTTGATTCTTCCAGCTTAGAAATTTCGAATAAAAATACAACTGTAAACATTCGATACTAGTACCCAATTTAAACCAATATTTAGGTCAAGCAGTGGTTCTGAAAAGTGGGAATGAAAGACGGTTTGTACAGATGGTGCCTGTGAGATGATTGCTGCTGACTTATCCATTGATTTTCCATCTCTGAGGTTGACATTTGTGGTCCAGGGCTAAATGTCTTTTCAGTTGCAGTTTGTCTTGACATGTGCGAGTACATTAAAAAAATAGCTTCATATCAAAGGAACAGGGAATGAGTCAGACCTAGCCAGGAGTCTATGGGATCTAACGGATCCATTTTTAGTGCGTCGACGTGAGCGTTGTGAAATCACACAACTCCTCCAGCAAGTAATAACTCACTGAAAGCAGTGCTGGAAGATTGAAATCCCTCCAGAAGTTTTGGATTCACTGAGCTGGATCGGTCATTAAGAATTACAGGAAGGAAATGTTAGAAAGATTTTGAGTTATTATTGTGGTCTTTCTGGGCCTCCTAACTCTGCAGGCAGTTTCATCAAACTCTGAAGAGCTCCAAATATCCTAACCTGCACTTTAGATACCTGTGGTCATCTTGATTCGCTATGAAATTATGGCTGTAATAACCGGTTATTACTTGGTACAATATCTTAAAAGGACTATTTGTCACAAAGGTCTATCAGTCTATGTTTTACTGTGCAGTTTCTTAAAGTATTCACACCTCTTTAACTTTATCACATTGGAACCATAGCTAGTGGCATTTATTTTAAAAGTGGTCTGACAGGAAACAGGATGGAGAGAGTGGGGAGATATGTAGCAAAGGTCGATGGGTCGGGTCTTCAGCCCTGAAGTCTCTCTTTAATGCTCGTGCTCTAACTCTTGCACTTTTTTAGAGTCTTATTAGCTTTTTATTTTTCTACCTTTCAGCTTTGATGCTGAAACCTGTTGGCTTGGACCTAGGCAAGGAAAAAATACCTTTTTCCATCCTTTTGGTGGAAATGTAAGTTGAAACTAGTTTTGTCGGATAGGTCAAAAATCCCTTTTTACCCAAAAACACTTCAGGTAAGTTTAGTGAGAATCACTGGAGAAAAATTCACAATTAAGTAAGGTGAAGGATACGTGATGCTGAGGGCCTGTTTCCCCTCTTAAAGCCACGGAAACCTTGTTGGAGTGCATGGCTTAATAAAATCTTTGATTCCCTGAAATCTTAACGAAGGACCATGCTGCCTCTGCCAGAAACGTTCAAACAAGTCATTAAAGAGCCTTACAATAGTTTTTTGTGTGGAATACGTCTCTACCAGCTTTGCTCATCGTCTAGAGGTCGACTTCTGCTGGATATTTTCTTCATCTATCTGTCCATCAACTCCAACCACCTTCCCTGGAGAAAAAAACTAAACTTTCCACTGCAGCTCTACCTCCACTACCGTGCTTCTGAATGGGGATGCTGTGTCCACATTGATATGGAGAGTTAGTTTTCCACCACCGATCACGTTGCACATAGTCCACATCAGAGCACCTTCTCTCCTCATGTTGGCTAGGGGTGTGCAAAATAATCGTCATGACGATGCATCGCGATTCTAATTTTTGTGATCTACTGCATCGATTCTTGATGCTAAGTATCGATTCTTAATTTTAAAAAATGAACAAATGATGCATCGATGCATCGCAATATTTCAAGTATCATGATGCATCGTGATAGAATCGGATTGTGGCATGTGAATCGTGATTTGAATCGAATCATGACTTCTTTGCCAATACCCACCCCTAATGTTGCCGTGTCTTTAGGACTGGTGCAGGTACCAGATCTGCTCGGGTCATTGCCCTTTCTTATGACGTCAATATATGGCAACTCCACTCGGAAAAACTTAATTGCACCTGTTTCTTAAGGCTCAAATCTCTTTGGGAGTCTCAACACACTATAACACTTACTTGCTGTTATTTTACGTTTCATTGGCCATCTAAAGTAGCCGAAGGTAGAAAACAATCATAGTCAGCCTTGAAGGAAAGACTGAGCCCTGCCATTTAACAAGGTGACAAAAAAGTCTCAGCTTATTCAGATCTGAGGGCAGGGGAGGACAAATAAGACATCTTAAAAAATGACCTTTGTAGAGATTTTAGACAAATAAAACCGTTTTTCTACTTGAAGAAAACGAACGGTTGTTGTTGACACAGATTTAAAAGTAGTGTAGCTTAATATGGCTAACTGACTGAGCTAAAAGAGGCTAACCTGTTAGCTAGTGAGCACAGCTAGCCACAGCGCTACCCAGCTCTCCGCCTATATATAATAAGCTAACAGTTAATTCTTTCACCATAAACAGATTTTTTTTCAGCTTTGTTATCGATCAGGTAAAACTTGATTGGTCATTAGACACATTAGGCACACTAATGCTGGGTGATGTTATTATCGTTGTCTGGGCAACCACAATGTTTTGCATCATGTGGCAACGTTCAGCCAATCATGTAGCGTAACTTCACTGGCATGTACACCGGATCTGACAGGGTTCCCGCGGGTCTTAAAAAGTCTTAAAAGGCATTGAATTCTTCAAAATAAAACCAAGGCATTAATTGGTATTAAAATGGTATTAATTTTTAAAACCTCATACATAGGATTATTTTTATTATGATTTATTTTTGTAATCTAAATATAACATTAAAATTTACCTTTTTTTTTATACAAAAAAAAAAAAAAACAGCTCGCCATTATTGGTTCCGTCCCGATAGCGGAACCAATAAAAGCGTTGTTGCGGCCGGGACATTTGGGAGATGCGCCATTAACTTTTTGTCGGGAAAATATGAGCAAGTGTAAATGTAACCAATATTGGCTCCAGCCAAGAGTTTTCTCCATGGCTAAAACCAGGGAACATACATGAGGCACAGTGTATTTTGTGCAAGAAGCGATTCAAGCTCGGAACGATGGGAATTAAGGCAGTGGAGTCGCACATGCGAAGCACGAAACACAAAGCCTCAAAATGGAGTTACCGAGAAACAGCCGGTATTTCTCAGTTTTGTTCCACCCTTGTCTCTGCAAGGAATATTAAAGCATTTTGAAAATGTTCTACATGTAAAATGTTATGTTACTGAGATGCCTGCAAAGCCCTGTTATTGTAATTTCGTTTGATTTATTTATTATTTTGTGAGTAACTTAATTTCATTTGAATTAAATCTGTATTTCATAACGGAATGTGCACTTAATTTTAACAGTACATCTTTATTTTTGTCCTATGTTTGAGAAAAAACTTAAGCTTATAGAGTACTTTGAAGTACTGTTTACTGTTCTGTAGTTTTGTAAAGTTTTGATGGAAGCACAACGCCTAATTTAAAATGTAGAATTTAAACCAGGATATTTTTATTCTAGTTTCTTAAAAGTTCTTGAAAAATGATGATAATAAAAAAAAAATAAACTTTTTGTATAAGCATGTGTTTTTTACATTTTTGCATAATTGCTTTTTTAAATGGCCAAATAAAATAAAAAAATAAAATATGCGATTAATCGCGAGTTAACTGTTGATAATATACGATTAATCGCGATTAAAATTTTTAATAGTTTGACAGCACTAGTTAAAATAAACCTTTGGGTTAAGTTGTTGCAAGCAGGTTTTTCTTGTGTTTCTTGTGAATTTGATCTTAAATTTATATTTCAAGTGGCATTAAAAAGTCTTAAAAAGTCTTGAATTTAACTTGCCTTAAGCTGTAGGAACCCTGTCTGCTCAGTTGCTTACAGAAACCAAAGTAAACCGTGTCTCTAGTGGCTATTAGCAGCACTCTGCCCAGATGCTGTATAGATGTTGCTGGAAAACAAGGCTGTAAAGGCATTCTGTTAAAGTATTCATAATTCACACACGTTTTAATTTCTGTAACTGTTTTGCAGCTACATGGTGCTCCGGAAGGACGTCAACGAGCTGAGCAGCGAGAATCCTCCGAAAGCCGACGCAGGCGTCAAACCAGGTATCGTTCTAGGAAAGAGATCTGGTGCACATAATGTTCTTATTCCAGACATCTGGTGGGCTTTCTTTGTTTGTTGGCACATTTACCTGAAAAAACAAAAGTGGGCTGCTTTGAGGCGGGTTGTAGAAATTGAATTTTTTTTTTTTTGTTCTGGGAAAAGGCAGCGATTGAGAGCTTCCGTCCCTGTTGGATATATTTCTATTTGAAGTCCTCACCAAGGTTTCCATGCAGCGCCCCCATTTATTTTCCTTTTCGCTGCTCCACTCTTAGTCTAATTACATCCAGGAAACAGCTTTGCATTATCTCAGCTGGGCTATTCACAGGTGGTTGACTCACAACTGTGATGTGTTCAACTATACAAAGCCTGAAACGAGCATCTGCTGAGTTGGCGAGGCCCGCCTGTAACACGGTGGCTCCTGCTGCTCTGAGCCGCTGCACATATTGTTTATCCATAGATTGAAATTTGCTCGTTTAGATCAAAATTTCTCATTTTAAAACTTTACAATATTTATGTTTTTTGTGTGTGTTTCTGTCAGCTTTGGACGCAGCGTTGGAGTTCCGGCAGAAACAGGTTGTACCCAGCTGCTGGAAGACGGAAGTGAAAGAGGAGAGCTCCAGCAGCGAGGAGGAGGACGAGGATGAGGAGGACGAGCAGGAGGAAGACGGCAGCGGGGAAGAGGAGGAGGTGAGAGGCGGCACTGCTCACCACCTCTCGTCTCTGCATCCTCCAAGTGAAAAACAGTCCTCATCTGTTCTGTTGTTTCCTGTCTGCAGGAGGAAGTGGAACCTTTCCCAGAGGAGAGGGAGAACTTTCTGCAGCAGCTTTACAAGTTCATGGAGGACCGAGGTGAGCGCAGGATGCATCAAACTAATGTTTACAGAGTTTACTTCTTATGGCTCTTACCAGGGTTCATGTGGAAACACCTCAAACTTTTGCATGTTTATCATCTGTAGGAACGCCCATCAACAAGAGGCCTGTTCTGGGCTACAGGAACCTGAACCTTTTCAAGCTCTACAGACTGGTCCACAAACTGGGAGGCTTTGACAACGTCAGTGTCCCTTTAAGCTCGTCAGGAAACAGCAGAGCCATGTTTGTTATATTTATCTGTGAATGATCAAATCTGCCCTTGTCTTTTTTTCTTTTTTGTTGGTCTTTGAACAGATCGAAAGCGGCTCTGTTTGGAAGCAGGTCTACCAGGATCTGGGCATCCCTGTGCTCAACTCAGCAGCTGGCTACAACGTCAAATGTGCTTACAGGAAGTATGTAGTGGAGTCATCTTTATTGTGTCAGAAATGTTTAAAATGCAGCTTTTGTTTCTGTTCCTACAGCTCCCTTCTGGCACTCTGCATAGCGCCACTTTTATGTCAAAACCTCCAGAAACAAAATAAACATACCGGTAATTGAAAGTATATTAAACTACTTTTGCGCATGAAACATCACGGAAAAAAATCTGAGGGAATTCCACTTTACCCATGTTGCAGAAACTTCCACCATTATTCAACTTTCAACCATCGTCTTCACTTATAAGATAAAGTTGGACATTAAAAGTCTTCTTCCTGTGCAGAGGCACCTTCGATAGCGCAGCCGTTCACTAGCGAGGGCGCCGCATAGAAACTTGTGCATGTGCGCAGCTACTGGTGAGATCCTGGGCGCGCCCATGGAGCTATTTTCTCACCGCGAAGCTGCAGGTTTTTTTTTCGCATAAGTAGTTTAAGATATTTGCGAGAATGTTTATTTTGCTCTCTGAGGTTTCGACGTGCCACAGATACCTTATGTACAAAGCATTGAAAGAAATAAGCTCATCAAGAATTGTCTGTAAAAAAAATCAGTTATCACTTATCACTTATTGGTTGTCATAAAATGTATCATCAAAGTGTATTTTCTTTATTAAAAGTAGATGTTTTTTTTTTATTTTATTTTTTTTTATTTGCCTTAATTAGCACTTCCTGTTTTCCATGGGTATAAATCTAATACAGGGTTTCTGTGGGTCATTAAAAATCATTAAAAGTCATTAAATTATTTTTTTTTAAATTAAGGCCTTAATTGGCATTAAAAGTCATTATATTTGATTACCGTGGCATTAAAATGCTTTGGAAAAGAAGCTTGAGGCGGAGAAAAGGCTAGAGAATGGAGAAAATGCAAATTTGAACCAAAGTGGCGGGAAAACGAGGAACTCGGGACATGGCAGCCTGTCCATGCTGTAGATCATGAAGGATTTTGCCGTGTATGTATATATGTATATATATATACATACATAAGACATGGGTACTTGTTGATGGCATTAAGATTGTTTCTAAGAGCATTAAAAAGCATTAAATAAGAGTTACTCATTTATGTATAAACCCTGTAATAAGTCAAAAGATGAGAGCATGCCATTTAACTAAGCCAAATGTGTGTAAATATTACAAACAAATAGC
>NW_015150648.1:972506-994760 GCF_000732505.1 Cyprinodon variegatus
GAATGCTTTGTAAGAGCTCTCCTTGTAAAGCACGGTTGAACTTGTTTTGGGGGCTAAGAGAGAACAAAGATGGTGCAGGCATTGTTTGGGAGCCGGGGTCACGTGACCAACAGGGAGGGAAAAGTAGTTATCATCTGTCCAGACGGAGTTCACTAGAAAGTCCACTATAAAGTCTCTGCTCTATATAGTGATTCAGGAGTTAGGGTGGACATTCAGACACAACCTTGCTTCTTTCTTTCTCTTTCATTCTTTGTTTCTTTCTCTCTGTCTTTCTTTTTCTCTTCTCTTTTTCTTTGTGACACATTTCTAAGGAATGTTGCATTTGACAGGTATCTCTATGGATTTGAGGAATACTGCACCTCTACTGCCATCACTTTCAAGATGGACCTGCCTTTGAAGCAGAGTCCTAAGAGAGAGGTGAAATCTGAGGAGGAGCCAGGAAGAGCAGCTCCAACGTCCTCCATCTCAGAAGAGCAGAAAACCCAGATGGACAGAGAACTTTGCTCTCCACCATCCATCCTCTGCAAGGTACGTTTTCATCCGTAAACTTTGATTCAAATGTTTTTACATTTTGTTCAGCAGTTGGATTTTAAATAAAACCCTTTTGACAGGTACAGGAAGAAAAAGTGGAGTTCACCCAAATCAAATCGGAGTCAGAGCCATCCAAAACGGAGGGAAATTACAGCGCAAACAACGACGATGACGACAAAGAAGAGGGTGCTTCAAAGGTAGATGCAGATGAGGGGTCATCCACGTCTCGCCTCGGAGGTGATAACGTAAAAATGGAGCAGGATGATGAGCAGGAGAGCAAGGAAAACTCCGGGTAAGATTCTCCAAAGCTTTAATCATAGTAGTATAAAACAAAAATGGCCTCTCCCAAAGAATGTTCAAGTTTCTGTCAGGCTTCCCCTTTATTTTGTCTAAGTTACAAGTCTTTAAGCAAGTAAGGAGCAGTGATCCTTGTGACCTTAACGCCACTAATACCCACAATCCTCCTCTCCCTCTCTAACTAAAGGGAGCACAGAGCTCTCCTCTCTCTCCTCTAACTAAGCTCTTGCTCACTGCCCTCTGTGCTATAATTATTTTTGGTGGCTTGGTCTGGATCAGCTGGCGGAGGCCTGTAGAGCGCCTGACTGCTACCTTCCACCTGGCCTATCACGCTGTGCTCTCTGTGTCTCTCTGTGTGAGATTGCTTAGCAGTGGCAAAGCCTCGGCCACACGGTGCACACAACATGGCTGTGCACAGCTCCAGATCTCTCTCTGTCTCACTCCCTCTCCTCCTCTGCCTTTCCTCTCGTCTTTTTGGCTTTTGTTCCTCAGCTCTCGTTAAATGTTCCATGTGTATGAATGTCACCAGTGAGACATCAAAACCCTTTCAGCACCTCAGATGCAGTAACCTCGCTCAGGTGGATGTTGGCTTCTGTTCTGTAGGAGCTTGGCCTTTTGTTCCCTGTTTGTTCGGCCTTCTGATTTGTAGCTGAGCGGAAGGGAAGGAGGACGAATATTACTTGGATCTGATTGCTGACTTCCTGTCTTCGGAAGCTCTTAGTGACCCCCCCTCCTCTCTGTAGTTAGTGTCGCCTGTAGCCACAGGGGCGTCACGTAAGACATATCTGGTTTACACTTGGTAGGAGCTCTCAGTTGGTTGTTCTTTGTCAAGATCACAGACTGTTTAGCAGCTTTCAGGCTCTTGGATTCTCTCTGTGGACAACCCAGAGGCTGATCTGATCTTTTCTGATTGTGTCTCGTCTCTTTGATGTGTAGTCTGAGCTGTTTGAGGATCACACTTTGAATCGAGGAGCACATTGTTTTTTTCTGACCTGGAAAACTTATTTCAGAAGCAGATTAAACTGTTCAGTTACTTAATGTTGGAAAATTAGTACCAAACGTTGTCCCAGCCTTTGGTTTCTTTTTTATCTCCACTTTTTCAGGTTGGTTTTCATAGAGTACGCCAACAAAACCTAATGGTTTTTATTTTTCATCAAAATCTAGAAACTGTTTAATGTGTTGGTATTCATCCTCCTTTACTCTAATGCCCCTTTATAAAATCCAGAGAAGCGAACTGCATTCACTGGTCCCCATAAATTCCGTAAAAGTTTAAAAAACAATCCACTGGACTTGGTTTCCAAGATTTTAAAGATTTTAAATTGATTGAAGATTTCAAATCTTGGAAACCAAGTCCAGTGGATTGTTTTTTAAACTTTTACGGAATGACTACAACCTGGATGACTGAGAATCTTCATCAGCATAGTCCCCATAAATTATTTAATGTGTAATATAGTCTTCATATAAATCGAGCAGTTCTCTAAAGTGGCAAGCAAAGATCCATGGTAACTCTGGAAGAGCTGATGTTCCTTGTGTTGCCTTTATGTACTATATTAGCCTTTTGACCTAAATATAAAATGGAGTCTGCTGCATGAAGCCTATCAGTGCATATCAGCCTGAACACACTATCCCCACTACAAAACATGGTGGGGGCAGTATCATGCCACCAAAGGCTTTCATAAGCAGGGTAAAAAGGTCAGAGTAGATGGGAGGAAGAAAAAGGGTGTGTTAACTTTTCGGCAGGACAATGGCCGTTTCTCAATATGTGTACTTGTGCCTTCTCGTGTACTCGTGAAACATCATCAGCCTCAGTCCTAGTTCTGTTCCAATTCACAAGAACGGCAGACTGAGAATGGACAAAGTCCCCGGATTTTGTTCCCCACCCTCTCTATTTACCCAGCATGCATCAGAGCAGACTTGTCCGTTCTTGAGATTGACAGCTGTCCAAGCATGCACTGCGGCCGCAGCAGCTTCCAGTAGAGCGCTCACAGAGCTCAGAGTATTAAGTTAAAAGTTCTCTTTTCTGTTTCCGTTGTTTAATAAAAGTACGTTTTAAGATCATTTGAGGCGAGAACATTATATTATATATAAACGTCGCTATATGGCCCATTTATCGATTGAATGCATCATTTTCTTTTTTAAATTTCTGATGGTGAGTTTTTGTTTTTTTGTTGTTTTTTTAGCAATATGTTCATTTGATTTGTGTTTATCTGACTGTGTTAACTATTATTCCCCCAATAAATACAAAAAGTAAGAATTTATTATTATATAGAGACTATTAATAACAGGAGTAGAAAAACAGCTCTAGACAAGCCAAGCGCATCTGTTCCAATTGACCCATATGTAGTCTGCGTTCTCCTGTTCTCACCAAGTCCGTACTTTCCTGTGTTCTACTCAAGAACATATTTGGCGAGGACACAAGTCCGTACTTGCGTTCTTGTAAATTGAGAAACGGCCAATGTCTCTGAGCTTTGCAAGAGCACCATACTGCTGGGGCAGGGTGCCGCCATTTTAAAAAATCTAAAGTGAAACCTGTTTCTGAGCACTTCTGTCAACTTTTGTTACTTTTTAGGTGGAACCAACCTGAGAAATTAAACTTCCTGTGATTGGCTCCTTTTCACAAAATCTACCCTGTTTTCTTTGGCTAGTAGCGTTAGCAAAGCATCTTTTAGGCTAATCTTTGTTCTCTTCAGGAGAATTGGTTAAGTTAAATAATTTAGCTTCACACAGTCATGGATGTGTTTTTACAGCAGGATTATGCTCTTAAAAAGATAAATGTTAGATGTGCAACTTTGCGTGAGCTAAGCTAACAGTTAGCTTTGTTGTTTATATTGAGAAAGTGAGGCTTCAATGAACACTCAAGTTAATTAGACTTTTACACCCAGCTACCCTTAAGCATTTTTCCTTTTATTTCCAGCATTGTGTTTAGAAACTCGTCAGTTGATGACAGAGATGTCGGCAGCTATTAGCCTAAAGATGCTTTGCTAACTTTATTACCTGCAGCTAGCAAGGACAAAAACAGTAGAGGTGGGATTTCCTGAAAAGCAACCAATAACAAGCAGTTTAATTTCTCAGGTTGGTTCCACACTCGAAGTGAACAAAATTGGCATAATTAACTTTTATTTGCAAAAACTTTGATCAAGTAAACAGAGAACTATGGAAGATGATTAGGGCCATGTCTGTTTTAGAGACTAGCTCTCTTGTTTTAATGACCTTCTGCTCCTCCATTAATGAGGGGACCCCTCGGGCACGTAAAAAGTTGCCTAATTCCACCAATGTGTTACTAGCCCTCTCAAACAATTCACATCTTTGTCAGTGAAGCTGAGTGCTCCCACATCTCTTCCTTCATGGTGCCCATCTACATTAAGATCCAAAATTCTGAGATAAAAGTCCGAATTCTGAGAAAAAAGTCAGAATTCTGACTTTTTTCCCATACTAAATTGAAATAAAATTAAAAAATGTTTCTTTTTTTTTTCTTTCTTTTTTTTCCAGGGGCCCTAATCCTTTTCCTTAGAGAACAGTGTTTAAAAATGTGTAAAAACAGCAGCCAGGTCATTTACGTAAAAAAAAAAAAAAATGGAAATTAAAACTTTGCACGAACTTTGGTTTCGGATTGGAATCAATAGCTTTTAATTTAATAAAACTGATTTCAATTAATTTGGTTAAATTAATTGGGTTTCGTTTTTGCAAAAAATCTGAGATTTTATTCCTAAACCGTGTATCATATACCACTTAGTCCAAATCCAGACCTAACTCCAATTCAGAAACTGTACTGAAGGTTGAAAATAGCTCTGCTTCCAACCTGACCGAGATTAGGCTTTTTTTTTTTTAAGTGAAATGCATAGAGCAAAAATTAAGGCGCTGTTTTTCAGTTTTTATTTAAACAAAACAAAGCAATGTTTTCCTTCCCCCAGCTAGAGAACATCAACTTTGTGTTGATCTGGATAATCAGATTGAAGACTGCATGTAAGGTGTCAAAATGTGTAAAACTTGAATACCAGGACTCATAGAAGCGAGTTCACATCAAACATCATGTAAAAGAAGCATCAGTGATAACCACTGAGATATTTCAACTTACCGCAGGTTTCCTTCTATTTTTAGTTTATTCTTAAGCTGGGTAAGAATTGGAAAGTTGAAAAAAAAATAATTTTACATTAGTAATAGGTTCGGGTTCACCTTATAGGGAGGTTTGCTCTAATATTTCTGAAGCTGATTTCCACAGTTATCTTAGTCTGTTTATATGATATTTATCACTGATCTCCTTTATGCCCTGCAGCCTGACTTCCCTCCAATCTGTACCCTGCTCCAGGTCCAATAACTATTGTTATTCTCTCAAGTAAAATATATTTAGCCCCTTTTATTAAACTGTGTTAATCAAACCCGTAAGACTAATTAACAAAGGGTTTTATTTAGGGACATCTGAGTAAAGAATACAAACCAATGGCATCCATTTAAGGTTTTCATTTATGTTTATTCTTTTTTTTAATGTTTCTATTAGTTGCACAACAACAGACGTACACCAACCGGAAAACTAAACAGTTTTTCTGTGGCATATTAATCATTTCTGGTATTTAGGATCATAATTGAAACTTTTTGGGCTGCAAATCTCAATATTTGGAGGTATGCTTGAAGAAAACGCTACAAAACTCCAGAAAGAATCATAAACTGTGAGTCAAAGAGAGGCTGAATTTAAGGGAAATGGAGGAAGTAGGAATTGTCCCTATGGCGGTTCTAGTTTTGAAGCTCTTTGCCTTAGCACTGACTTGTTTTTTTTTTGTTTTGTTTTTTGTCGAAGCATCAGTAAATAGTTTATTGTAGGAGAACTGCTTCTTTTGTATTCGTCACAGATTGTTGTTTTTAACAAACAGAGTTAGGAAAGATTGTTTTTTATGCATTTATTTATGAGTGTTGAAAGTGCAGCACTGAAATGCCAGACATTTGTGGTTTGTTGTTTCTGTACAGCTGGAGAAATCATACAGCTATGAGTAGGCATGCAAAGTCTGAGAGCCTTTTGGTGTTCTGGGCTGAGGCCTGAATGAGAAGCTGAGAACAGTGCTGTGGCCTTTCTGCCTGGATCCCATCACTTCTATACTCCTGCTTTAAGTTGCTGCTGAGCTACCCTGCAGAGCTGTGTTTTGCTGTCCTAACTTGCTGTCCTTTTGCATCTAAACCTCTGACTGCACTGCCAGACTAGCCTCCAGCTTTGTTTCCCACTAGCTCCTCCCTGTGGCTGCTTTGTTCCTCACATTGTGTGTATGTGTATGAATGAGAACCTCAAGTGTTTCATGTTTGGCTGTAGGGTTAGCTTAAAGTAGTGTTTAATAATGCTCGTTATCATAAATAATGTTTTACTTGCTGAAACACATGTATTTGTTCCCTGTACTGGGTTACTTTTAATGATGTAGTTAATCCTGCAGCTTGCCTCAGGTTTTACTGGACTGGAGTTAAAGAAGGACAAAAACAGGAAGTGAATGTTTCTTTCTAGATCAAGGCCATGTGCTGTAATGGGATGAGGCAGGCGAGGGTGGAGCTTCTGTGCAGCAAGCAGTAGGATGGGTGGATGGATGTGAGGGTGGGTCTTTGTTGTCATAGACGAGGAGAGGATAGACGCCACATGAGCATCCAGATCATACGCCAACGTCGACGGCATATTGTGAGTGGCATGTTTGACTGACAGACAGCTCGTCTGAGTACAGCTTTTAGGTCGAGCGTCATCCAAGTGCGATACTGGAGGCCATTACCTCCACAGGATACCCCATCCTGTATAATTTCAGTGGCTGAAACACTAAATCTTAACCAAAGTTGTTGGAAAGTAACAATAAAGGAGAAATAGATAGTGTCACTGTTGCTACAATTTGCAGCCAAGTTTAAGCTAAATAATTTAAATGATTAAAAATGCTAAAGCATTTATAGTGGTACCAACATCGGTACTTTTCCGGCTTTTTCTCTCCAGCTTTTATTGTCATTACACTTTCACAAGTACAGAGCAATGAAATTCTCTCTGCTTTTAACCCATCCCCTTGGGGGGCAGTGGGCTGCCATTGTGCGGCGCCTGGGGAGCAGTGTGGGGTTAATTTTAACGGTGGCAGTCTGTGGGAGTGGGGCTTGAACTCAGAACCTCAGGATTCCGAGTTTAATGCCCTAACGACTAGGCCGCCACTAAAGATTTATTATTATTGTAAGCATAATATTAAGAACAACATAAAAAAATACCATTAGTAATGATGAAATTAAATAAATATTTCAGATTTCATTACCATACCTTCAAAAGAGGATTAGGGCCATTAGAAAAACTGATTTTTTTATTTTATTTAAATGTAATC
This sequence comes from Cyprinodon variegatus, assembly GCF_000732505.1. Lineage (NCBI taxonomy): Eukaryota > Metazoa > Chordata > Actinopteri > Cyprinodontiformes > Cyprinodontidae > Cyprinodon > Cyprinodon variegatus. Next base: position 979,655 of record NW_015150648.1, read on the forward strand.
TCATAATTCTGACTTATTTTCCCATATTAAACTTAACGTTTTAAAAATTTTTCCATTGACCCTAATTCTCTTATGTGCATGCCTTATTAATAGGCAATCTAAAGGTGAAAATCTAACTGTTTGACATCCATTAATGAATTGATATTTTGACCAACTCGACACAGTTTAATACTTTTATGTATAACTGGATTAAATTCCGTTTCTTTTTATTTGAAGATAAATTAATATTTGTTCGCTATATATTCAGAGAAGCTGATGCATCCTTGTGTTGTTCTCTGCTTTGAACTTGCCACTCAGAATATGGCGGACACGCTTGCGTGTGGTTCTTTTAGGGCATCAGAGCTGATGTGGCGCCTAACTCTCCTATGTCCATGTCTGTGGTGTTCAATGGGGGCAGCCTAGGGCCAGGAAGTGCTGAACTGTTTTTCTTGCAGGGATGACAGCAGTCAGGAGGGGGAGGAAGGGGAGGAGTTTGAGTGTTACCCCCCGGGGATGAAGGTGCAGGTGAGGTATGGGCGAGGCCGCACTCTGAAGACGTACGAGGCCACTGTGAAAGAGGCAGACGTGGAGGGGGGAGAGGTGCTCTACCTGGTGCACTACTGTGGCTGGAACGTCAGGTAAGACAGGACCTGGGGAGAAATCACCTCTTTACACCCTGAAAAATAACAAACAATCCAACAAATTTTATTCAGGAAGTTGTGGTCAGGGGATCACCGCTACATGGGTATCCCTGCAGGGGCAACAGATTTATCCTTCCTCCTTTAGACCATGCTCTGATTCTGGAGAAAACTGGGCCATCTAGTGGCAGAAACAGAGCATCTGCATTGCCTCCTGCCTCGGTTTTGACTCAGTCCTCTGTCTTTCTATCCCCCAGATGTCTGTCTATTAACAAAAAAAAAAAAAACAACAACAAAACAACCTACAGACAGGCTGATTTCTAGCCAATCAGATTCTAAATCATCCTTTTAATCCCGTTAGCTACCTTTTGGATCTTCTGAATGGCCAAACAAAGTGCTGCTACACTCACCTCTACCTCTCAACCCTCTCCCCCCTCCCCAGCGGGTTAGGTTCAATACAGGAGCGTTAGGACTACCATTACCCAGAAGTCAACTGGTGCAATCAGCATTTCATCGTCACAGTGTTGTGGTGTGGTTCTCCAGCACTCTTTAAGACAGCGGGATGTTCTCTGCATTGTCTCTGTTGTGTGTGATGTTGTAAAGACGTTTCATTTTCCACTCATACACCCCCTCCTCTCCCTGAGTAGCTCCCTTTTGGTACCTCTTAGAACTGTAATTTGTGTGGTGGCTGGTGTGTTTCTTTCCTCATCGTAAAGGTTTTTGTTTTTTCCACACACGTTTTTGGATTTTCTCTTTTGCTGTTGAAGCCACTTGTTGGACAGGCGGGTGTCTGTGTGGTGTCTGGTGCCAGGGTGGTTCTCTATCGGTGACCTCAGTGTTATAACTCTCTTGTCTCCTGACTAAATTCTTTTAGATATGATGAGTGGATCAAGGCAGACAAGATTGTGCGGCCAGCAAATAAGAACGTCCCCAAAATAAAGCACCGTAAGAAAATAAAGGTACGGCTTGTGGAGATTAGTCACAGCTTTGGAGCGAATCGGGTACCAAAATAAAACGCTGACTGTGTTTGAATCCTGATAGAACAAAGCCGAGAGGGAGCAAGACAGGCTGGAGAGGCTCGGCGACAGAGAGGTCCTCGGCCCAAACCGGGTCCCGCGCTCCAAATGTGGCCTGACTCAGGACGTCTTCTCCAAAATGAACGAGGGTGAGGACAAAGGGACGCGGCAGTCTCCGGTCAAGTCCATAGAAATTACGTCCATCCTCAATGGTTTGCAAGGTAGAGACACTTCAAACTCTGCTCTGCTCAGAAGTTTACATACGCTCATCATCATCAGCAGCAGCAGTAATGTCCTGACAATTTAATTCATTCCTGCTATGCTGACTTGCAGCAAGAAGGTCCTGGGTTCGAAGCCAGGCTTCAGGCCTGTCATGCATGTGTTCTGTGCAGTTATCTCTGCTTCACCCAAATATGCACAATCAGAATTACAACAAGTGGCCAGAACACATGCATGCACTAAAACAACTCTGCAGGGCTTGGTGGGTATTTGACCATGAATGGGCGGAAGTTTTTTAGCAAGTTATAGTAAAAACAAATTGTTTTTGTAGCTATCAACCAGGTACTGATGCAGTTCTCCTTGAAAACTGTATTATTTTAAAAACTTATTTTTTCTCATCCCAAACGGTAAAGTTGTTTCTACGCATTTTACCAATCAAATAGTATTATTTTGGAGGAGTATGGGGGAATAACCTTTAGTGATCTGACTCGAAGATCTGAATATATGACTAAATAAAGGTCATTTTATAGATATTTATTTCTAAATGATGGTTTTTAATATGTCCATACCAAAGCTTTATATTATAAAAGATATCCCAGATATCTGTAGCCTCTAGATGCTTTTGATTCTGAGCTTTAATTCAACCCGGCGATCTTCACCCTGAGTTGAGATTAAAAACTACTTTAGGAAATAGGCATTTGATATAAGAACATTTATTTCAGATTTATCTAAATGTTTTAGATTTAAATAGATCTAAGTTTTTTTCCAGATGCCAATAAACCTGAGAGTTATCATTTGGCCAAATAGGAGAAATTATGAGTGAAGAAAAAAAAATGAAAATAATACTAGCTACGTAATATCGTCCATCTGAATAAAAAAACAAAAACAAAGAAACATTTTTCTAGAGAAAAATTAATTGAAATTAAACAAAAATTAAAATTTGTAGGAAGTGAAATGAAATGGGCTGAACCCTGTTTATTATTAATAGGATGGGTTTTGGGGAACCAGTTCTGGTTCATTATCCAACCTGTGTCAACATTTCAGTTATCTTATCTTCAGTTATCTTGAAGTAAAGCTGAGTTTGTTAGTATTTCTCCTATTTCAATATTTCATCCATTTTCTGCAATGCATCACAACTGCTGCTGGTGAAACAGCCCCACACCATGATTCTACCACCACCGTGCTTCAAATGAAATTCATTCACTGATTCATTAGTGCATTGCTGCCCCCTCTGTTAGCTATCCATTGTTTTGTTTGATTTCTTCATAAATGTTATTTTTTGTTTGAAATTAGGCTTGTGTAAAAATTTTTTATCATTTATATGGGGGAAGAAAAATCAACATTGGCTCCAATAATCGGGCCAAAAATAATTTAAAATAGTTAGACTGATGATGTTCTTCATTTTATGGAGCATCCTTGTTTTAACAATCTTCTCTAGAGGAGCTTCTATAGCAGCCTGTTGAGCTCTTTTATAGCGAAGCTTAGGGTTCAAAGCCTTACTTTGACCCCTCAGAGCATTTTCCTCGTCATTGTAGCGAAACAGCTAAAATAAACCCTCCTGCAGAAGGCTCATGTCTTATCCTTGTGAGCAGCTGCAACCTACTCAGTCAGTTATGTTACGTCCACCAGGCTTGTTTGGTGGGTTAACATTAAAGGAGAACATGCAAGGATTTTCTGATTAAATGAAAATATTAAAGAAATAAAACCTGAAAAGAGACAACCTTAAATAAGAAACCAAAATAGATTAATGCAAAACCATAACTAACCAGAATTAAGAAAAACAAACCCAACAAAACCCAAACCATAAGATACAAATCAAACCAAATGGGGGTTCTGATGAGGGAGAGAAAAAAAAGGCTTCCTTCTGCTGCATACATAGCAGCTTTAAAGCAGCAGAGCACCAATCACCATTTTTTTTTTTTTTTTACATTAGGCCCTTGGTTTTATGTTATAACATCATGTTCTACTCACCCATATGAGTTTTGTGTCATTTGGAGCCGTTCTGAAGATATTCCGCGGATGTCTGGGGGACAGTGATTCGCCTACATGTTATGAATGCTGGCGTACCATAAAGAATAAATTATGAACAGTTTAGTTTGTGTCTTCAACTCGTTGCCCATAGGAAGACGTTACTTGGATATAACCTATCGGAATATCTTCAGAACAGCTCCAAATGACATAAAACTCATATGATGTAATAACATAAAATCAAGGGCCCAATGTAAAAAAAAAAAATGGCGTTCCCCTTTAATAAAGAAGATACAAGATGGTCTCTGGGTTCTTCCTGATTATCCAAACTTTTGAAGGGGCGTTTTGGCTGAGATGGTTAAAGTCGGCCAACATGAAAAATTTAACAGGGCCCCAATCTCAACCCTATTTAAAATTCATAGACTGTGCTTAAAAATGGGTTCTATGCAGAATGGCCATCAATGCCAAAAAGAGTGGCCAAACACCAGGGTAGAATTGTTCTTTCCAGTTGTGTTTTCTGATTTAGTCCATTGTATATTCAACCCAGTTCAAATATTAAAGTTTATATTGCTGTTATGATGATGATGACTGTGTGTAATTGTCTGAGCAGAACTGTGAAGGTCTTATGTGTCCTGATTTGTTGCTGAGGATAACAGAACTTTGCACCTTGCAGCTGAGATGTCCACAGATGAGAGCGAGCATGAGGATGAGGAGCAGGAGCACAAAGAAGAGGAACAACCCAGCGGCAGCATCAGACGAGGTCCGGCAGAGCCACCGAAAACTCCTGAGCGCTGGGAGAGTGGAGTCCCCTCTGACGGGTCCAAAGTGTCCGCTGTCTCTGGAAGAAGCCTGGATGCTGTGGGGGCAGAAAGCCCAGAAGTTGGGAAGCGCAGAGGCCAGCCAGAGCCGGAGAGAGAGGTGAACACCAGGAAGAGAAAATCTGACAGCGCAGCTGAAAGGAGCACGAAGGGCCCGTCAAAAGTCAAGACCAGGAACACCAGGAGTGCGGACTGGTTACCGAGTGGCTCCCCTCGGAAGCTGGAGGACAGAGGAGCTGGTCCTGGAGTGGAGAGAGGGACTCTGTCCAGCAGCAGCTCAGAGGATGAGAGCACAGCGCCAGCAGAGATCCCTGCTGAGGAGAACGAGCGAAGCCGCACAAAAACCAAAGCAAAGAAGTACAACGGGCTAAAGGAGAAGAGCAAAGCTGGAAGACAGGCTGGCTTCTGGGAGATTCCTGAGAAGAGGGCTAAAGGGTTGGGGAGCGCCGAGGAAAAAGGGGGCATTCGACCCAAAGGACAGAAGGACGTGTGGTCCAGCATCCAAGCCCAGTGGCCAAAGAAGACACTCAAAGAGCTGTTCTCTGACTCAGACACAGAGGCGGCCAACTCTCCTCCTCCTCCCGTACCCTCATCTCTGGACGAATCCAGAGATGACCAGGAGGAAGGGCCGGAGGACGAAGGCTCCGAGGAGCAGATGGAGAACGACAAGCTTCAGGAGTTTCCCAGCAGCGGAAGCAACTCTGTGCTCAACACCCCTCCCACGACGCCCGAGTCTCCCTCGGGTGGAGGAAGCATGGTGGAGGAACCCAGCCAAGCCCCGCCCCCTTCTCCACCACAGACTCCTCCACCCGTCATACCTCCAGAGCCGGCTTCTGACGCTCTGCCCCCAGATCCAGTACAGGAGGAAGCAGCCGGTGGTCGCAGCGAGACAGACAGCAGCACCGTGGAGGTGGAGAGCCTCGGCGGAGAGCTGCAGGAGCTGCAGCAGGACGACGGGGCGGGGTCCCCCTCCAAGGTTTTTGACGTCAGTCTGTCCTGTAACAGCAGCAGCAGCTTGGAGTTGAGCAGCAGCAGCCAGCAGGACGGTGAGCAGAAGTCCAAAGGTACAAATACTCCCAAATCTTCCTTATATTACCCTTAGAGAAAAGTTTGAACTAAACCGTTGGTGAGACACAAGCTCAAGTCTTATTTCACAATCCTGTTTGCAGTGTCTGTGGGTCAGAAGAGGCCGAAGGAATCGCAGGCAGGCGGAGCCTCAAAGAAACACAAGCCTTCCCGCAAAAGCCTCGGTGTGCCTCCCAAAAAGAACCGGAAAACAGGTAGGAGATCAGTCCCATCTAGATCCCACTACTTCAAGGTCTGAAGAGGTGTGGGAAAATAAAATTACCGTAAATTCCGGACTATAAGCCGCTACTTTTTTCCCGCTGTTTGAACACTGCGGCCTATAATACAGTGCGGCTAATACATAGTTTTTTTCATGGCGCGAAAAACGCCATGAGACACAGAGGAAGAGGACTTTGAGGGTTTTAGTGCACAGGAGGAAGAAGAAAGTGATTAATGACTTTTCCTGGACGGCTGCAATGTTCTGTGCTTTGTTCAATTAAAAGTACCGGTATATGCAGCGTTATTTACGTGTTACCAACACATACGTATATTTAAATGTGTTATAGGTAGCATTTATAATATGTAACGTATTTGTTTTATCATACGGATTAAATCAAACGTTAAAAAGTGCTCACGTGTAATATCTTTAATTGTAGATTTCTCATACAATGTGGGAAACCTGCGGCTTAAAATCCGGTGCGGCTTATAAAAGTACAAAATTAATTTTCTTTCTAGAATTAAAGCGTGCGGCTTGTAATCAGGTGCGCTGTATAATCTGGAATTTACGGTATGTGCATGCGAATACATTTTAACACAAAATGCCATCATCTGTTCCTCATCATCCCATCAGGGATGATCATTTTAAGGAAAAGTTTTTGTATCATTAATAAACATGTTTATCAGGCTCTTTCTCTTTCATTCGTACGTTTATTCCATCCATCTGTGCATCCTTTTGCTAATTTATCCCTTTGTTCATACGTCTTTTTTCCCTCCCTGTATCCAAACATTTAGCTTTCCATACGGTCGTCCCTCTGCTTCCATCTTTCTATACAGCTCTTCTTCTCTTCATACATCAAACCAACCAATTCTATTTTCCCCATCTGTTTATCTACCCGTCCACTTCCTTCATGCTTTTTTTCCCCAGGTTTAATATATACAGGTATTATGTTAATATTTTATCAGCTAAAGTTTGTTCTTTTCTCCTCACCCATCAGCTAACAGCAGCGACAGCGAGGACCAGTCTGTTGTTGAAGGTACGGCCAAACCAGCCGCCTGTAAGAACAGTGCTTCGGACCTGAAGGCCGCCGCTTCGCCCAAGTATCACGGCCGCTCTCCCCCCTCCAGCCATAAGTACCACAAGCAGGGCGACACCGATCACTCTCACCACAGAGACGGCCACGGTAGATCACCACGGGTGTACAAATGGAGTTTCCAGATGTGTAAGTACCGAAACGAATCGGATTCCAATTTAATTAAAGCCTTTAAAGTGTTCATCCTTCCGTCTCGATACAACAGCAAATTTAAACATGCTTAAGGCAAGGCAATTTTATTTCTATTGCGCAATTCAATACATGGACAATTCAAAGTGTTTTACATGAAATAAACAATAAAATAGAAGGAAAATAAAAGCAAAAACATTTTTAAAACAGATGAATTAATTGCACCACAAAAAAGCAGAAAAAAGCAATAAAAAAAAAAACAGTTGGATCACAACCTTAAACTAATATCCCAGTTAGTAATTTAACTTCAACAGTCAAAGGCAGCTCTAAACAAATGGGTTTTTAACTTTGATTCAAAAGAACTCAGGCTTCCGGCACTTTTACAGTCTTCTGGGAGTTTGATCCAGATAAGTGGAGCATAGAAACTAAATGCTGCTTCTCCATGTTTGGTTCTAGTTCTAGTGTCCAGTTTAGGCTGAAACTAAAATGTCTGAGTGGGAGGTTGATATACCAACAACAAATCAAGGTATAAAATGTATGGAGGTGCTGATCTATGCATTGATTTATAGACTAACAGAAGGATTAAAAGTATATTCTCTGAGCTACAGGGAGCCAGTGTAAGTACTGCAGAACCGGGCTGATGTGCTCTACTTGCTTAGTGCTAGTGAGAACACGGGCAGCAGCATTTTGGATCAGCTGCAGCTGTCTGATGGACTTTTTTGGCAAACCTGTATGGACACCATTGCAGTAATCAATTCTACTAAAGATGAATGCATGAATGAGTTTCTCTGGATACTGGTTGGACATTAGTCCTTTAATTCTGGAGATGTTTTTCAGGTGATAAAAGGCGGCCTTAGTTACTGCCTGCATGTGCCTCTGAAGGTTCTGGTCTGGGTCCATCATGGCATCAAGATTTCGGCTACAATCGGTTGTTTGTAGCTGAAGCTATGAGCTAACTCTGGATCTCTCCGCCTTTGGTCCGACGATTATTACCTAAGTTTTAATTTTATTCAGCTGGAGAAAACCATGGCACACCCATATACTGATCTAGCATCTAGCCAACGATCTTATGGCTCCATAGTCACCTGGTGACATCGTGATGTAAAGCTGTATGTTGTCTGCTATAATCTGAGCTAAGGGGAGCATGTAGATGTTGAATAGGAGGGGCCCCAGAATGGGGCCTCGGGGAACCCCACATGTGCTTAAGAGCCTTTTTATGCAATAAACCAAAAAATGGATGTGAAGTGTGAAGAAATAAACTGATTCTCTTTTGGAAACTAGCTTAAACTCCTTTCAGATTTGATGGAGAACATCAGTAGCCGTCTACTTTTAAATTATACCTCAAATTCCTATCTTATTTTGAACTGAACTTTGGCTAGGCCATTCCCTGCAGGTCTGGCTGTGCGATGGGGGTCAGTGTCTTGCTGAAAGGAGAGCTTTCTTCCCTGTTTTAAGTCCTTTACATTACCTCTGACCATTTTCTTGAACTTGACCCCCACCTGCTATATGTTGTGCAGAACGTTTATTTCAGTCAGTCCGGCTGCAGTCGAGGCGTAGAAGTGATCATTGTTCGTCACCGACTCAAACTCCTGCTATATCTCCTCCTGAGCATTACGGCTCAAAAGATCCCGGACAACCTCATCATCTGTGTCATGGTCGTAGCTTCTCTTCTGCTCCATCATGCATTTAAGAAATTAGACAACAGTAAACTGGACCCCTGTTTAAACATAGCCGGATGAGGGGACTTAAACCCGCCCCCTCCAAAAGCCTGACTAAGCAGAACAAAGTACTGGGTTTGAGGGACCAAAGCCCCATGATAGAGCTTTTAAGCGGGGGCTAATGTTTCCACGATGTTGTGCTTTTCATCATTAACCTCCAAACTGATCCTTTTCTTCCCGCTTAGCTGATCTGGAAAAGATGAGCAGCCTGGAGAGGATTTCATTTCTTCAGGAGAAACTTCAAGACATCCGGAACCACTACCTCTCCCTGAAGTCGGAGGTGGCCTCTATCGACAGGAGGCGGAAACGCATGAAGAAGAAGGAAAGAGAAAGTAAGGCAAAGTCTTTCCTGGATCTAAATGGCAAAAAAACTAAACATATTTAAAATTAACTGTTTGGGGTTTTTTTTTACCTTAAGGCGCAGTAGCTGCTTCTTCTTCCTCCTCTTCTTCGCCGTCATCGAGTTCGCTAACAGCAGCAGTGATGCTGACGCTCGCCGACCCTCCTGTACCGTCTTCATCCTCCTCATCTCAGAACTCTGGGGTATCAGTGGAGTGCAGGTGACAGGAAGAAGCGGCAGCAGTAAGGACCCACCGCACGAAGCACTTAACCAGCACCCCGAGGTCGCCGCCCCCTTTCCTTTTCAGCAGGGCGGAGAAACCAACCTGACTGGTTCTCCTGCCACAGCTGGGGCACAAAAACCAGAAAAACAAGCACTATTTTCTACTGACAACTGTTTCCTCGGCAAGCTATCCGCACTTAAGTGCACTTTTATGAAGATTGTGTTTGGGGGGGATGACATTTTTTTTTTTTAAACTTTAGCCACATCTCACTTTTGTGCTTTTATTTCATTTGGAGTTTTTTTTTTTTACAAGCAATAACGGTTTCCGTTTGATGGAGTTAGAATTGGATCACTTCAACCAACCAACAGAGTCCCGCTGCCACATTTCTCTGTCCATTTTCTGGCTTTGCAGTCCCACAGAAGGCCGTGGATTTGGTTTCAGCTCATCTCTGAAAGCTCCAGTGGATGAAGATGGAGTAACGCTGTAGTGCCTTTTGTTCCTCTGGAGAAATTAAATTTGCTTTCTAAGAAAAAACAAAAAAGAAAAACTGAAGTTTGGTTTGTGAGTGAGCAGCCAGCGAAGGGCTACGTCTGACCGATGGTAATGGATGCTTTCCATGTATTTAACAACCTACTACTGAATGCTCAGCCATCCTGGGTATTACTGTTGGATGTGGCATTATAAACAGTGCAGTGATGAAATAGAAAATATTCACATCATCTACCTTTTTTAATTATTTTTAATGCCTCTCTGCTGTAGCTCAGGACGTCCTGAGTCCTGCCCAGCCTTTTTCGCTGAAGATGTGATGTCTAATGTACGGTAGAAGATTAAGGCCGCTAAAAAAAAAAAAAAAAGTTAACTGATTTTTAAATTTTATTTCAGTTTAATATGGGAAAATAAGTCTGAATTCTGACTTTAATCTCAGAATTCTGATTTTTTTTTTCAGAATTCTGACTTTATCTCTGAATTCTGACTTTAATCTCTGAATTCTGATTTTTTTTTTTCAGAATTCTGACTTTATCTCTGAATTCTGACTTTAATCTCTGAATTCTGATTTTTTTTTTTCAGAATTCTGACTTTAATCTCTGAATTCTGATTTTTTTTCTCAGAATTCTGACTTTTTTCTCAGAATTCTGACTTTAATGTCTGTTTTAGAGACTAGCTCTCTTGTTTTAATGACCTTCTGCTCCTCCATTAATGAGGGGACCCCTCTGGCATGTAAAAAGTTGCCTAATTCCGTCATTTTCCACCAATGTGTCACTGGCCACCTCAAACAACTCACATCTTTGTCAGTGAAGCTGAGTGCTCCCACATCTCTTCCTTCATGGTGCCCATCTACATTAAGATCCAAAATTCTAAGATTTAAGTCAGAATTCTGAGAAAAAAAGTCAGAATTCTGACTTTTTTTCCCATGTTAAACTGAAATAATAAAAAAAAATTTTTTACTTTTTTTTTTTCAGTGGCCCTAATCTTCTTCCGTACTAATTGGATCGAACTTACATCCCAAAACATTAGATTATATCAAAATGTAATGCATTTATTTCAGCAATTTGTTAAAGGTAAAACCAATCATTACACTCAGAGTAATGACCTTCATTCATTGATATTAACTTGGATAATTCTGGCTTTAAAATTATCTAAGAATTTTTAATATTACATTCACCAAATAAAGGGGGATTTTTGGTACAGAAGTGTTATGGTGTGACGCACACAGTGGGGGGTAGAAGGTCACCAATGAAATGTTAAACGCTCTCTGTTCAGGGTTGTTTCCAAACATTTAAATGGAAAGTTTAGTGAAAGGAAAATGTGTGTTCAAAAGGCTCTGCAAACAACAGGGGTAGCTGTAGCCTTTCAAAATGGTTTAGATTTTATTATTGCTCAGATCATCAGCTGATCTAAATGAATGTCCATTCACTGCACCTTATGATTAGCTGGCCTTCTTTTCATAGAGTCACTGCATCAATGCAGTGGTGATGGAGGTCACTAACCTGCCACTGCTGAGCTGTTTTTAATCATAAAACCAAGTATTTGTACATTTGGGAGGCATGATCAGGCTAATCTTATTATGCTGCACTTCCAGCAACTTTTCTAAATTTTACCCTTTTCCTCCCGTTTAACTGTTGGTTAAAAAAAATTGATTGGATTTTTCTTAATAATCATTTCACTTGTTTCTTTCTCACCGTTTTTCCTTCCACTCAACTTTCCACTAATATGTTTGGAAGCAGCCCTTCAGCCGTAACCTTTTCAAAGACTAAAATAAAAAGACATTTTAATCTACTTTTTGTTAGTTTGATGAAAATTTTTCAATTTTTCTCAAAGTATATTGGTTTTTAATCATCTTTAAAGCCATAATAATCAAATTAAGCAAAAATAAATGTTTAAAAAATACCGATTGTTGCCCTTTCATCCGAATTGCTAAAAACAAAAGATCTTTTCAATAATATTCCCATTTTTTTAGATGGACCCTGCAACTAAGTACTGCCTAAAACATCACAACCAAGAATCCTACATTTACAGTATTTGAAAAATGAAGTTTTACTACATGTATTGTTTATATTTTTTTGCCATGTTGAGGGTTTCCTGCCGTCACTCCTGAGCAGCATCGGTTTGCAGGCCTGTTCTCGTTCTCATCCCTACCAGAACCGTTCCCTGTACTACGAGCAGATTAAGGGTAGAGTTGTTGTAAATGTGCATTTATATCACAAAGTGACGTTCATGTGAACATTTCTAACGACATCCTTCTGGTGTTTTCCTTTGTATAAACCCCCCCTGTTGTATAATAACCTGAAGTTACATTTTTTTTGTCCAGCACTTGTATGTAATTGTATGCTTTTGTTATACATTTGTATATTGAGAAGTGTTTTGAGTCAAGCTATTTAATATCTTGCACTGTTAATAACATGTACTTTTTCTGTACAGACAGTTTTATGATTTTAACTGTAGTCTGAGTGTAAATACTGAGAGTTAGAGCATGTTTATTCTCCATGCTACTTTTTCTTCCTGGTTTTCACTTCCTTTATGTTCCATTCAGTCCAAATCCTGATAGATTTCTATTTTCACTTTTGTTTTTTTGTTTTTTATTTTTTCGTCTCTGTTTTTTTGTGCTTTCTTTTAGTTTTTGTGTTTGATTATGCTTGTTAGAGGAGAATTACGGCGGATGCAGCTGAACTGATTTTCAACAAATAAACAGCCTGAAGCATCCTAGATTAAGACAAAGTAAAGGAGTTTGTCAGAACTAAAAAAAAAAAATTATAATAAAAAAAATCTCCCTGGTATTTATTAGGCTCATCCGATGATGGTCATTGTGTAATTTATTGTAAAAATGTAAGCAAAGCAGAAGCCTCTGTTTGAATTAAATGCCATAGTTTGTGAAGTATCCGTTTTCTGCATCCGTTTATTTTTTAACAAACATTTATTCTTTCTCTGCTGTTTCACAGCTATGCTTTAGTGTTGTTCTATCACATAAAACCAGAATAAACTAATTCAAATTGTGCCTGTAATGTGACAAAATGGGAAAATCTGATACTTTTTGAATCACTACATGCATTTAAAGTAACTGAAAATGTTTAATAATCTAGCAAATTATTAACAGATATATTCCAGAAAAGGAAATTATCTTTCTTTGAATATAAGTTCAGTATATTCAGTACTACTTTCAGTTGCTCCTTTTTTTTGTCTGTAGCTATTTTGTCTTCATATAAAAGGCTTTAATCAAGCACCTCTTAGTCACTGTGTATTCTAGAAATGTCCCCACAAAAGAGGAACTAAGGATTAATATGCAATAAAACACCCCGAGTCTGAGTTAGCTTGTTTAGGTTGATTAGATTTTATTGCAAAACTCATTTTCTGGTGGAACCGGCTGTGTTTGCCTTTTAGCTGAGAGAAAAAAAAAAAAAAAGGAGTGTTGTAGTGCTAAGTTAATCATATTGGACACGCTTTCCTGTCAGGAAATATTCCACTTAATTAATCATCAGGTTTGTAAAGCAATTAATCTTATGTAGCTGATTAAACAATGTAAACTTTAATTGCATTCTGTCGATTTACTAGAGGCTTAACGTTTAACCAAATAGATTGGATGTTAATGAACAGAATTAAGAGAAAGAAGTCTATGTTAAATGTTTAAAAACACTGGAAATACAAATCTTATCTTTTAAATACTAATTTGACAAATATTTTTCTTTTTTAATAAAAATTGAATATAAATCATTTTGTGTGTTCTCTTTTTGGCTGCAAGTAAATCTGATTAACTAAAGACTTTATGTCAGAACATTTTAACATTTAATCGCTCCATGAAGCTGTATGACAAACAGATATTACATTTTATGATAGTAATGGAATAAACAGAACATCTCCTCCCACTTTGCCAAATCGTAGATTTTCATGTAATTTACAGGGAATCACACTGCAATGTTATGTGCATAATAAATATACTTACCTTGCCTTACAATTAATGAATGAAGTCAGTTGTAACTGTGTAAATGATGCACACAAGGAACTTAATCTATACAGAATTGTGTTCAATTAATTTTATTTAACACCAATTCACAACGGTGTCATCTCAAGGAATATTAGAGAGAAAATTCAACCAGAAAGGGTCAGAAGGAAAATCAGACCGAGCATGCATGCAGCGACAGTAGAGAGAAAACACTTTATGACACTATTAACTTTAAAAGCATCCATACATTTAAAATATAAAGAAAAACAATATTTAAGCCTAACCTGCTGTTTTTCTAACCATCCAAACTATCTCTATACATTCCTGTCTTAAATGTAACAGTTGATAATTTGAATAATAAATCTGAAATATTTTTTTTAGATGGAGAATAAAAAAAGAAATCAAATTTATCAGAGGCGTAGCCAGAAAATCCTAATAGGGGTGGACGGTCAATAACCAATGTACATTGAGGGGTGGCCGAAAGGCACCAGAACCTCAGGGTCAATCTTCACTCTTTCAACATCCATATTTTCTAAATAAATATATTCTTTCCTATAGCCTTTGCTAACAAATAGATGCATATTTTTAAACATCTATGCTGTGGAAATAAAAGGTAGAGTGGACAAAATTCTTTCAGGTTTGAGTTTTGGGGAGAAAATATTCTACATTGTCATTACCTACTTTTATCACTAATCATTCTGCAAAAAAATTATATTTATATATATATATATTGTACTATCCCTATTTAATGAATGTTTAAGTTATTATTAAAGTAGGTATTTATCTATGATTTCACTGAAGACTCCTAGATGACTTGCAGAGACACATAATTTTCTCTTTACCCCATATAGCACAAAATCTAGTAATTGTTAATATATGAAAATATATGAAAATTTTAAAGGTTAAATAAGTTTGAACATTCCCCTTCAGAAAATTACTGCTGCCACTGTCTGTATTAGAGGGAAAAAATGGTAGGGGTGGCTAATAATTGGCTGGCCCCCAAACAAGGTCCGCCCCTGCAATTTATCTTCAACGCTTAAAACAAATAAAATACCAACTTTCCTCCATTAACTCTTTGTATCATCCCACCTCAACAGCAAGATGCAAAAAGACTGCTTTCAGCTGTGCACAGAGAGATTTTTTGTCATCTTTTACTTTTAACATAATTCAACATCTTGAAATTGTCTTGGAACTGAACATAAATTCCTTATTTTTTTATTGAGTATTTTTAATTTCTACAGATTATTT
>NW_015150648.1:995540-1015399 GCF_000732505.1 Cyprinodon variegatus
TATATATATATATATATATATATATATATATATCTTTAATTAGCTTCTTTGTCTAGTTGCCTTTGTAATAATTACCTTATTTATTTTTATTGTCCGTTATTTTCTTCAACTTTAGTTATTTGGGGGGCTATTAATTGTATGCTTATTTATTTTTGGAGCTTTAATTTATTTCTGTATTTATTTTTAATTATGGCAGATTGGTCCTCCATACCATATGACCCAATGAAAAAAAATTATTTAGTTCTACACAAAATATCTAAGTTTTGTAAAAGACAAAAAAAATGTTGACACATTTCTTTATTTTCATATTAATTTAAACATTTTTGATTAATGCTCATCTTACTTCTCTTATATAGTGCTTTATAAAACACTGGCCCTTGGCATTTAGTTAAGTTTATATTGTAGCCTTTAAATCATGTTTTATTCTATTATTCCGCTTTTTGTTTTATAAATCGACATTCTGTCATGGCAAACAGTTAGCACCTTTTTGTACTGTAAACATTTAAATAAATGTTATATAAAAAGCGTAGGATATGAGAGGAAATGACCTAGAATTTATATATATATAGCATCCCGATCCATTCCAGTAGATGGCGGTAATGCGCATCAATAAATTGCTTGCCAACAGCCATAAAAGAAGAAGAAGAAAAAGGAAATGACCTTCCCCGACACCCTTACGTCTTACGTCACGTGCTCCGTATTTCCTTTCCGCCGCAGTGTGCTAGCACCTAGCCTCGCCTGTCCATGAGTAGTTTTTAGACATGATGAGCGGCAAGACGAGTGCGATGGTCGCCGGGATGTGCGGCGCCCTGTTCGTCGCATACTGTATTTATTTTGACCGGAAAAGAAGGAGCGACCCTTTGTTTAAAGAAAAGCTTCGTGAACGTAAGTTGTCTTTTTTTTTTTCAACCGACCGTTAAGTTGTGCTAGCCTCGTTAGCCTCATACGGCTAGCCATAGCCCGCAAGGACACCGCACTAAAAACTTGTCATAGAGTCTCCCGCATTATGAATATTTATTGTTCTCGAACTTATTGCGAAACCAGGAAGTTATAGTTTCAGCTATGGTTTGGTTTTGTAATCAATCTTAATTCTCTAATTTTAGTGTCTGTAATCTCGTTAGCACGTGTTTTGACCTGATTTATCTAAAGAGGTTTTCATCCATCCCCCCACAGGTAGGCGAAAGCAAAAAACATCAAGTGAGAAGTCTGGGATGGCAAAGGTGGGTTATAAGTGGGAACAAATCGGTGTTCTTTTTCTGACTTGGACATTAAATGTTTAAATGATTAACTTGCTGTGGTGTTCTGTAGCTGCCTGACCTGAAGGACCCAGAAGCTGTTCAGAAGTTCTTTTTGGAAGAAATCCAGCAGGGAGAGGAGCTGCTGTCCCAAGGTAACAACCCTGCTTTTAGTCCTGGGGGGCTGCTTTAGTTCTAATACTCACTTATTTTACTTGTTGTAGGTTTTGCATAATTAAATGTATTTATATAACTTGTTTACAATATCTACTATGCAGCACAACATTACCTGTTTACCTCCTATCCCATTTTACCCTGGATTATAGCTGTCATTTTATAGACTCACACTAAAAGAGGAATGCTGGACCTTTGTGTCTTTAATACTGTTTGGTTTGTTGCTTAGATCTTTGCTGGTTCCGCATTTGACTACTGCTGGGCAATAAATCAATATATTGATTGGGCCAGAAGCAATTAATCGTGATTCTTGAAATCTTCTATAGCGACTCTAAACAACAATCCATTCAGAGAAGCAAGTATACCAAAGTTGTAAAAACAATATACATAAATGTTATGCATTTAAGAATAAAATGTCTGCCATGTCTACCCAGAACTCAAGTGGAAATTTTTAGTTTCACTTGGTTTAATAAAAAAAAGGGTATAAAAACATTTGGCTATCCGATTATTAATTGATTGATTGCAAAAATAACAATCCTTACTAATTAATCTGCCCCTTATTTTTTCAATATAGCTGAAACAATTTATGAGATTAATCGGGATTAATTTAGTAATCAAATAATTCTTAATTGGAGTGTAGAGAACATGTCTCTACCTGATAGAGCAACCCACCGTTAGCAGCAATTATAACAAAATTATATAAAAAAAAAATTTTCCATTTAAGATGAAACAAATATCTTTTTTTTGTCTCTCAATTTTCTCTATCCAGAACTCCTCAAGTTCTCCTCCTAATCAATCTCTTGGACCAATTCTTGTTTTTGACCTTAAAAGATCTTTAAAGGTTGGCAGTAGAATAGTTTGTTTACAGCCAGGCAACTTGGCCCCTAAGGGCCACTGATAGCTGATTAACAGGCTTTTGCTGAACTGCAATCATCAGGTGAACAACTTCTTCCTGCATTTTCTCCTTTTGCTGATCTGATGCATCCTTAGAAAACCCCCCAGCTGCTTCTGTAGCTTCTGGGACAAGAAAGGGTGCTAGATCAACGTTAGAACTATCCAAAGCTGAGAACAGAGTTTCTGTGGTTCTCAGCTATTTCACCTCTAAGACATCAACCATCATCAGAATCAGCTGTGCTGAAGCAGAGAAACCTCTAAAAGGTGCCGGTTGGCAGCACTCGAGGAAAGACTCTGGGCATGCCTGGTTTATATGAAGCAAGTGGATATGATACCTTTAAGGAGCATATTCTCATAATTCCACTCTCACCGTGCTTTCTCATGCTGTTGATTGATGAGCA
The DNA here is from genome assembly GCF_000732505.1 of Cyprinodon variegatus. NCBI lineage: Eukaryota > Metazoa > Chordata > Actinopteri > Cyprinodontiformes > Cyprinodontidae > Cyprinodon > Cyprinodon variegatus. The sequence goes on from NW_015150648.1 coordinate 998,245, forward strand.
GGAGTCAGGTTGGAAGTGATAAAAGCGTGGATCACTCTTTCATGTTCATCAGTTGGTTAAAATGGATTCACTTTTTCCTTTAAGCAACCTATGCTCCTCATACCTTCTTAAAACCACGGTAATTATACCTCATAATTGAGAGCAGATAACACCACCACTACATGAGAAAGTAGAAAACACAGCCTTGTACAGCTTAATCGAAGCCTCTTCCTGCCGTCCGAGAGTCACATTTATTCCCCGGATGTCTCTAGATGTTTACGTTAGTGAGCCCTTGCTAGCAAGAGGTGCCGCTCGCTCTGCATGTTTTCAGCATGGATGTGCTCTCGTAGTTAAACATTTTTCCTAGATGCTCCACGTGAAAATTCCATCCGGAGGCCCAAATGACGTCATGTCGCTGCGTGGACCTTGCAGAAGCGTCAAGCATAAACCAAGCTTGATATGAATATGGAAGAGCTGCTTTAATTGAAAAGTTCATCAGTGCTATGATGTTCAATGAGGAATATACTGCATGTTAACTCATTCAGCCAATTTGTTTTGCAGCTGAAAGAAAAAACAAAGAAAATGTCACCTGGACAATAATCAGATCATATTTACATGTGTATTGAAGAGGCAGCTGATCTTTGGAAAACCAGAATTATTATTAATGTAGACTCTAGGATCCAAGTTATATAGCTTTACATGTGTTGTACATTAATTTGATAGAATACAGGAAAACTATATCTACGTGTGTTTTTTTTGTTTGCATTATACAAGGACCACTCTTACAGTCGTCTTTCTCTTTGATTTGACCCAGGTGAATTTGAGAAAGGCGTCGACCACCTGACTAATGCCATCGCCGTGTGCGGTCAGCCTCAGCAGCTGCTGCAGGTCCTCCAGCAGACGTTGCCTCCTCCCGTCTTCCAGATGTTGCTCACCAAACTCCCCACAATCAGCCAGGTGAGCTTCTTGTTCCTACATTTTCTCCTTTTGCAGATCTGATCTGATGCATCCTTAGAAAGCCCCCCAGCTGCTACTGTAGTTTTCTGGGACAAGAAAGGGTGCTAGAACAACGTTAGAACTATCCAAAGCTGAGAGCAGAGTTTCTGTAGTTCTCAGCTATTTCACCTCTAAGACAGAAATAAGCAATGGTAATTACCAGCTGTTTAACAATTGTTGTTTAAAACCTTAAGGTTTAATTCTTTTTCTTTGCTTCCAGAGAATCATCAGCTCCCAGGCTTTATCAGAGGATGACGTGGAATGAATGCATAAAGGAGAGGGAGACAGAAAACTGCTTTTACTTCTCCTTGAAAGGGTTTAACAGTGATTATTGCAGCATCATTAATATTAGGGACTGTTGTGACTTATCAGCCCAAATATGGCCGACTTTCTGATGTTCTGGAGTTAAATTGAACTCAACGGTTCATTCCACCTTCCTCCCATGAGATATTGTGTTTTCTAGTAATTTTGTTTGTTTTCCCTCATTCTTTTTTTTGTTTTGTTTTTGTTAAGCATCATGGCAATATTAATATATTATATTAACATAGTTTGTCTGTTGCTGTGAGTATGACATTAAAATTGTCTTCAGGAAGAAAAAAAAAACAACAGAAAAAGTTGTTCAGTTGTGTATAAATGCATTTGCATTGTTGGTTTAATGTTGTTTTTATATTCTAGGCTGTCACCTACTCGTGTAAAACTCCATAATAAAACATTAAACCATTCAGGGTTTCTGACTGCATCGGTTCTTACAGTTAGATTTGTAACATGGTTTTCCAACTTTAACGAAACACATTCTTTACATTCCCGCTGAAGGAAACGGATCTGAGGTGAAATTGCCATTTTTCTTTTTGTTGTGCATTCTGAAAGATTTAAACACCTTTTTAGACTATCTAACAGTTCTGTATTTGAACTCGCATCTGTAAATTGGGATTCTGATTATGATCCAGATTCTTGTTCATTAACTTCCATTAGTTTGCAGTGGTGGGAGAAAAAGCTCATTGTGTAACACTATGACTAGAAAAAGGTGCGAAAAGTGTAAAGCCATAGGTTGTGGTGAAGATTAGTCTGACTGCTTGAAATATGGGGAAACTAAAGAACTTTTTTCACTGAATTTTTTTTTAACCTATCAATATGGCTGCCTTAAAGGCTTAGAAGTAGCACTGTTTACATGGAGACTTTAATTTGGATAAGATACTTTTATTTTTTTTCCCCGTGTCTACAATAATATAAGCAAAGAGGAAGAAAAGTAATGTTAAACTTTTACCAACCTTCTTGTTTAACAGATTTGTTCCAATTTGGGATTTTTTTTTTTACTCAACATAGCCCTATAAAAAAAAAAAAAAAAGATACAGCCACTCTATGGCCTACTCGAAATAAGATTTAAATCATGTTGAACTGGACCTGTGGTTCTCTTATTCTAAGAGATCTTAAACTTATCTGTTCCTGATTTATTGTTTTTAAAGTAGAGATGGAAATAGCAGGACCCTTGTGATAATTTCAGTCTTAGAAGCTATAGAACCTGAAAGCATTAACTTTAAACAGCACAGTTTATTCTTTATGCTCAGAAGGAAGCAGGAACAAGAAAGCTTTTTCCCAAAACAAAACTTAGGCGTGGCTAAAATACCCCAAAGTCACGTAGAATCAATTACTCACATTTATGTCTCCCCAATGAGGTAAATTGTGCAGCAGAAGAAAAAGTAAAATAAAATAAAACACAAAAAACATGCAACAGGATAGCCACTGTTTCCTCCTGGAGGTGAGGAGAGAGATGGCAGAAGGAACAAGGAAGGATTGTAAACGTGTTGAAGACATGTTTGCTCAAAAGAACTATATTCAGTGAAACATGGCAGTGTTATCATCATGATGTGGGACTACCTGTTTTTTTAAATCCAAACCTTCAGGAGTGAAAATTAAACATTAAGAGAACATGAGTTTCCTCATTAGGGAGCTCAAGTATCACACCCGAGTTAATAAAAGAATGACTCAAGAAAACCGAGTCATGGTGAAGAAGTTAATGTGATTGGCTAAAGAGATGCCCTCAGAATCTGGTGCATGAGGATAATTCAAACCAGGTAGAGAGGGTGAATATATGAGATGAAGGGATGCTGGAAAAACTTCAACATGCTTTAGTTTGAAACTATTTACTCTCACCTGCTAAGTGATTTCTTTTATTTTCCCCCAGTAGAACAGAACAGGATATAGATTATGATCTTCACTATATGTGTACCAGCAGGTGGCAGCAGCCATGCATAGGAAAGTCCAACCCTGCTGGGGTTTTCTGTTTAGGGAAGTTGAGAGATTCTGGTTTAGGAAGATGTCATGTAGAAAACTGAAGTGTTTACTACTGTCAAAATAGTAAAAAAAAACTAAATATAGCTGTAAAATATGAGCACAGGGGAAAGTAAATCAAAAATCTTAGCATTAATAACATTCAGACAGCATCAGAATAATGTACAGCCAGTAACATGTGGAAACATCCGTTCCTGTGAGTCCACACACAGCAGGACCTCAGGATGAATGGCCTTATTGTGTATGCATGAGAGGCAAAGTGGAGCAACCAGTTTAGGGGAAGGGAGTGGGTCTGGTCTAGTTTGGGAGACAAACAGAGGCGTGATTATTTTTATCCCAGTCTGCAGCTGTTATTCCAAAACCCAAGCCAGAGGAAACTGGGCCACGAGGTTCGCCAGGAAACCAGAGCAAAGGAGGGAAAAAAGACTTTTTCTACATAAGGAATGAAAAGTGGAACAACAGCTTAGAAATGTCAAATGGAGTCTAAACGGTTCCAGTTTCCGTGAACTCATGAGCTGCTGCTGTTAGAGTCGTTTGGTGGAGCTGGAGAAGCCCATCAGGAGGCCCTGCAGGGCCTTTTGAGGGGGAAAAAAAAGGGACTTGTTTTTGATTTCTCCCTTTGGCTGGAGATGCAGAAGGTCAATCTGAAACTGTGGTCTGCATCTGGCTTCACTACACTTCCAAACAGTTTACCACAGGCCTGCTTCTCTCATAAATAAACATTCAGCCACTGGCTCTGTGGTTTGTCCCCTGCAGAGTGGCTCAAAGTTCACTGAAGGATACCAGACCACTGCTGTCTGCTCGGGATGTTTGAAAGCTGCAAAAACAACAACAAAAGACACAAAAAACAATGAAAAATGTTTATAAAATCAGACATTGTTGTGGTTCAGAATGACACAGCAAAATCTTGTTTTTGTGCAGCGCAACATGATGTTTATTCAATAAATAGGATTCAAATCCATGAGATGTTGGCTATAAAATCCTTGCATACAATTTTTTCAATTTGACTAAATTGCCTGCATACCTCATAATGAGTCAGCGCTTTGTGGCTGTTAACGAAAGCTTTCAGATTTACCAACTCCTTTCTCTTGCAGTAGGGAGCACTGTTGCTTCAGGGTGGACTCTAGCTGCTCTGCACTGAGAAACCTGGGAGCACAGCAGCTCAACAATGGCTTTGCCTGCAGCAGATAGACTGTTTTCAACATCCACCTTTATTTCTCTCAACTTGCACATGGCAACAGATTCCATCCAACCTGTTAGTTTATTAACGCAGCCTGATTTAGCCCGCTTTACAAATATGTTACACTCCAAATTGGTGAAGGGCTTAGAGAGGCAGCCAGAGGCAATTCAGACTAATCTGTTTGAAAGGATTCTGACTGCAAGTTCTAGATTGGGAACATGGTAATTACTGTAATAATTTGAGATCTTGTCAACAAATTATCCACAACAGCTCATGACCTTTTGCATGGTGTTATTTCATAGTGCGAATTTAAATGTCAAATGCTGGATTCCAGTTTCTGTAGAGCGAGAGTGATCTGAAAGAAGCGATGGAGATGTCTGGTTATGTAGGAGCAGCTGTGTTTGGGAGTTCAAGGCAGCCAGAAATAACTCGGTTGTGTGCAGTTTCTATGGCAGCTTCACGTAGGCTCTGCTGCACTGCTCTACATTTAAAATCCTTCGAGTGTTGTCTCTAAGTAGCTTTATACTGAGGGTAGGGAAGAGCCATATGGTAAAAATATCATTTCAGACTCTTTTATTGCCAATAAATTATCAGTCTATTACTAATAGGTAATTTTCTCTTCATAAAACTACCGGATATCAGGAGGGATTACGTTTTATTTTGTTTATTTATAATATATATATATATATATGTGTATATAATTTATTTTAAAGGGAAAGGAGGTTAGTTCAATTGACAAACTGCCAAGGATCCTGATATATTCCATAGTTTATAGATTTTCCAGGTATTTTCTTAATTACAAACAAAAACATTCTCTAAACTATTATGCATCAAATCCACACAGGCTGTATAAGAGGTAGGATGACCTTAAGAAATAATGCTACATTACTGAATCGTTTACACAGAAAAATGCATTAAGTAAAACAGTAACAATTACTTATTTGCCTCCTAAAATAATATAAATACCATAATATTCAGTTACAATAATCAGTGTTTTGCTTCTGAATGACCCATTCTTTGTTTTGATACGACTTGTTGATAATTATCTCTTTCAAAATATAAATTTTACAGTTCTAATGCAGAAAACTGTAGCAGTCATTTTTCTTTTCTTAATCAAAATTATATTCCTTGAATATGAGAGTTATTTGTTTTATATAATCGTTGCATGCTATGCTGTATTCAGATCTAATAGGTTTTAAGTCTTTGTTCCTCTTTCAGAAATACTTCCTCGAAAATTTTCTTCTAGTTTAGCAGACCTTTGTGTCTTATTAGTATAAAAAAGCATATTTTTCATACATTTTCCAAGATAAATAAAGGGTTTATGAAATTTTAAAGGAAATCTATTGCAATAGCAGCAAGCTGAGCTATTTTCAGGTCACGGAGCTGCAGCAGCCAATACAGTCTTTCTTTCACAGTGAACATCAATATAGATGGTAGAAAGACAAGGAAGTTGAAACATTTTTTTTCTTTTGTAGTTTGCTAAATTCTGCAAATCAGCATGAAAATCAATGGGCCTAAATAAAAGTTTTAAGTTTGACTATTTATTCTAAAAGAAAATTACTCTGTCAGCATAATTTGTTCATTCCATTTATTTTTGTGTTGCTACAGGCATGTACCAGCTAGCAGTGCTAGGTTTTGAGCTGCCATGCATGAAACTATTCCATCATACAACTCCGAACGTTTAATATCATTCTAAAGAAACGCAAAGTAAATGTAGGATTTACCAAAACTTTATGGTGCTGTACAGATAGAATAACACAAGGCTCCCCCTCCCCCACTTGTTTCAAAGCACTGACAGACAGCTGGCTGAAAGAAAACATCTGTAGTTTCCCAAAATGCTGGTGAAGATTCTCAGTCATTCAGTTCTTAGCGTTCCAAAAAAGTAAAAAAAAACAATCCATTGGACGTTGTTTCCAATTTTGAAGACGTTTCTCTTCCCATCCAGGAAGCTTTTTAGATTCAAAATGTCAGAAATAGCGTTGGGTTCCAGGTTTTATAGAGTGGATTATTCAGGATATAGAAGCTTTTTGGTCAACTCTATAAAACCTTGAACTCTATGCTATTTCTGATGTTTTGAATTGAAAAAGCTTGAAGGATGGGAAGCGAAACGTCTTCAAACTTGGAAACAAAGTTCAGTGGATTGTTTTTTAAACTTTTTTGGAAGTTTTCCAAAACATTCTAGCAGGAACAAATCGGCTATTTGGAAATAATTGGATTAAAATATTAATCAGTTTGTTGAACCTAATCAATTATGCTCTTTTTAAGAGTTTAGAAGCAAAACTTGGTTAACTATCTGTAAAGCATCGGGCTGCAGGCTAGCTACCACAGCAAAGGGGCCTATTTATTCCCTAATCAGCTGGAATCACTTGTGTTGATCTATAAAGAGCTGCAACAAGCCCTTCAACTTGTTGAATAAATATATAACATTAGAATAATATCAATATGATTTGTTTGTATTATGTAACAGCTGTAGGAGTAGCCATATTTTCCCTATCCTCTGTCCCGTGGCACATGTTGTGCCGGCGGTGCTGGTGTCTGCAGCCTTTACTTTACGTTGTCATGGAGAGGGCAGACTATGGAGAAACATGAGCTACGTCCAGGCCATCATGAAGCCCCTCACGGTAGCAACACGCTTTATTTAACCGCAGGTTCCTCACCGCCATTCAGCACTAACGTGGGGGGGAGGCGGAAAAATAGGAAGAAGAAATTTCCAAGGCACGTCCTAAAAATAAAGCTGCGCTGTACGTGCTCAGAGTATTAACTTTCACACAGATGACCCATTTTCCATCTCAAAGGGTCTGAGGTTGGGTGGAAAAAGCATGGTGGTGGGGAGGGTGGAGGCGACAGTTTAGCCAATCACGTGAACCTAAAGCAGGCTACAAATCCTGGTGGATTTTCCTCTTCCCCCTGTGGGGTAATGTCTTTCTGTCATCTGTTTTTCCATTCCTCTACTGCTAACACCCCCACCAACCCCACTCTAATTTTGTTTCATTTGCTGCCCTTCCTCCACTCTCCAAGCTCTTTTTTTTTAACCCCCCTCAACTGACTTGTTTACATTCTTAGTGAGTGTGAGCTGCAGAGCATGGGCATGCACCACCCCTCCATTAACACCACAAGCAAAAACCCAAACCACAACATGTGACTTCTTCTCTCTAATAATGCCCCCCCATCATCCGCCCACCCGTCTCCCTCCTCAGGCCCTCCATGCCTTCGTCTCCCCATCGCCAGATTGTCTAAAAGCTCTGAAACTCAGCAGCACCGCCTGAGAGAAGCTACCGCATCACATGATCTGTGAATTCCTGTTTACGCTGTGCGGTTTTCATTTTTTGGTCAGATAACAGGCCTCGTGTAACAGCTGAGGAGGAGCAAGGCGGGTAGAAGTGAGCGGCGCTGCAATGACAAAGAGATCATGTCGTGTCGTCAGCGTTAAAGACTCGATGTAGGCAAGAGGTGAAACTAAAGGAGGGAAGTGGCTCATAGCACTAAAGAGTCGGGTGAGAAAAGGGTTAACATGAGCAGACTGTGTGCAGTTATTTCCCCCCATTTCTCTCCCCCTCTCTGTCTCTGATCTGGCTTCCTGTCTCACCAGCAGTGCAGTGCAGAGGCTTTGAACATCATGAGAGAGTCAGACAGCCTTGTTTTGCATACTGTAGGTCTCCTGCATTGACTTGTAGCAAATCCCTGCCCTCAGGAGGCACGTCAGAAGGGATTAGTGGGGAGGGACGGGGCCTCACAGAGGTTCCCGTTGTCACAGCTCAGCCCTGCTCTGTATTTTCATCCTGCAGAGTGAGAAAAAGAGCTAGCAGGTGGGGGTGGAGGGGTGTCAGCTATATAGCATGTGTGTTGGGGTGAGGGGTGTATACAGTGGTGTTATTTCCCTCTGCCCTGATTCTTTGGAGCTGAAGGGAGGGGTACGGTGTAAATAATGTATTTGGGGCGGCAGGGTAGAGGGAGATGGAGCTTGACCGAGAAGGGAGGGGCTGAGCGGCCATGCTGTTGCACAGGAAGCTGGGGGCAGGAGGCGCCTGCGGGGGGGTTGGTGGTGGAGGAACAGTGCGAGTTTTAATGCTGTTTCGATGCTCAGGGGAATGTGGGGCCTCCACAAGAATGTGGCAATCCTCTGCTTCTGCTCTGCTCTCTTCCTTTTAGCAACGCCAACGTAGCGGGCTGCTGCAGACATTTACAACACATTTCCTTTTAATAATGTAGCTGTAGATGTGAAGTAGCTGAAGCTACGACAAGCCGCATCTTCTCAAAAATAAAATATCTTCACCGTCATTAAGGAGATTTGTTTCTTTGAAGTCAGTGAACGGTTTGAGCACAGACTCCTGTAAAGCCAGGACAGAGTCTTTGACTGTTAACACTGTTGACACTAACGGTCTACAATGTGACTAAGCATTGCATAACATGGTTTGGTCAGTGTTTGAATATCTGGCTTACCTTGGGTAACCCCAGCATTCTGCCATCTAATATAGGCCTTCAATTAAAAAAAACCCCAAATAAAATCAAAATAAATTTCATTTGTGATTTAAGGATCTAGGTTTGTCTAGAATGTATAATATCTACATCCATCAGGCTGCATAGTCAGATGCAGTCAAGAAAAGCCATTTAATTTAGCACTAGTGTTGCACCAGTACTGGTACTGCACTAAAATGATGGTATCAGTATTGATGATAACAATACCATTTTGAGCCAAAAGTTTATTCAACTATTGTCACCCATTCCATGTAGGCAATAAAAAGTTCTACTGGATTCACTTTGTATTAGTCTTTTATCTGTTTCACAAAAGTAGGCAGCAGTTTTTCATATATACACACATCAATTTCAAATCGGTATCGGCCGATACTGCACAGCCAGGTATCGGGGCCAAAAAATGGCATCGGCGCAACACTATTTAGCACCATTTTATAAACTGACAGACACCAGCTTGAGTGATACAAACCACCCTTAACCCTGTAATGCCAAATGTATCATATTTGATACATAGAGTTTCTGAAATGTTTTGCATCTGACACCTTTTGCATAATTTAATGGTAAAAACTTTGCTCAAAATCCTATTTTACACAATCTACCTGATAACAGAGGGCAGAAGACTACACAAAAAATAATCTTGACTTATCGCATAGTAAAAAATTATTAATACCAAAAATGTATTTCTGTTTTTTTCTTTTTACATATTTTGTTAAAAGGCCAAATAAGGACTTCAAAACAACAAAAAAAGTCATTTTCTGTTTTGTTTTATTCTTGGATCGGGCTTTAAAGGGTTAAGCTGCAGAAATAAACAATAAACAACTCTTTTAGGAGGAAAATGCATAAGGGTTGAACCGTTTCACCCGTAACGAAATTTCCTAATGGTCAGAAACGCCAATTTCAGTTTCAGGTTTGATAAAGGAATACATGAAATAATTGGTTTCAAGACGGCAAACTGCTGTGAAATGTCTGCTAGAATACTTGTTTTAATTGAACCGTTTTTAGTTTTTACTACATTCAATACGATATTAGTTTGGTTTTATCATGCATAAATGAATTCCTTGTAAAAAGCATAATAAAATAAAAAATGAATAAATAAAATCAGAATGGTCCTGATACCTGGGGTTGTGTAAGTAAACAATATATGAAGCTATCTATAAGTCTTAAACTAAGGGTCCCACCAAAATACACTGCCTAACACTGATTATTGAGTCAATTTATATAATTTGCACATCTCTGATGTTGCTGCTATTTCCAAATATCCATTACTATAAAAATGTCCATAACTGTATATTGGTTATTTGTTCTCCAGGTGTACAGTTTTTATTTGTTTATTTGTTTATATTATGTTATAATACACACTTTCTAAGGTCTATATTAGTGCATTTTTTCTATAATCTTTAATAATATATGACTAATAATAAATAATAATAAATTTTCTATTCTATTCTACTGTATGTCTGAACTGGGCAAATCTACATCACAATCTCGAAAGTATAGAACTTTCAAAAAGTCTCCTAGAAAAAATGTTCAATTAAATTATTGAGCTCAGATGTTCTTTTTTGTTGTTGTTTCTGATCGAGTTATAAATAGTTTTATGGAAGCATGTTAAATATTCATCTCTTAATATAGTTGATATGTTTTGCATCAACTATAAAGACCATAATAATATATTGGGGACTGCTGACTTTAAGATGTGTTAGCATTGCTGAAAGTTTGTATTAGGCTGTTTTTTCAAATCAAATCTTCTTCTTTTTTTTTTTTTTTTTTTTAGTTTTTACAGCACTAGTGGCACATTTTTCTGATAGTAGGCTGAAAGGAAAGGGGGTATGAGAGAGAGGGAGAGACATGCGGTAAAGGACCACCTGTTGGATTTGAACCCGGGTCGGCCGCGTCGAGGACTAACGGTTGATTTATACTTCGAAACTAGGTCGTCTGCGTAGAGACGTCCCCTCCACACACACTCTGCTGCTTCTCTTCCAAATTGTAGGTGACCGCAGACAGTGCCGCAGACAGGAGGCCTCTGATTGGTCTAATCTACATCCGCTCAATACTATGCGTTCTATTTGGTACCTTACCAGCTTGTTCTGTTTGTATGACCACCTGGATCCTCGCTCTTTGTCCCTCATGTCCCTCCATTTTTACAATATTGAGCATAAGTTAAAAATGTAGGCATCATACCTGCGACAAGCTCGCTGCGACACACTGCTGCAGGAGTATGACCAGCCCTTAAAGGAATAGTACACCCAAAACATGATTAGCCTTCATTTTCTACTCACCCCCATGCTGAACAACACTCTGGAGTACTTTTTTGATATCTCAAATGCATCTGGAGATCTGGGAGGCTTCTTGCTGTCTGCTGACATTCAAATAATGGAGGTCTATGGTGCCCGAGACAGAAAGGTCCGTAAAAGTCCACAAAAAACGTGTCAATATTCCTCCATACTGCTCGTCCAATGTATTCCAAGTGTCCTGAGTGGGTAGTGTCCATAATTTACTCGAAACAAAGTCATTTAGAATGTTTTTAGAGCATAAACAGTAGTGTATAGGATTTCCTAAAAGCGCGTTCACGAGTCTACGGAAACCGCGGCAGACCAAACCAGATGAAAGTGCGCATTCAGCTCGGCAAAGAACTCATGCTCTTCCTCAACACTGAAGTCCTCAGACATTTTTCTTTCGTTGTTTCTTTCTTTGCACAGGTAAACAGCACATTTCTTCTTCTACGCTTGCATTATCGGCAGAGCAGACGCTGAATGCGCACTTTCATCTGGTTTGGTCTGCCGCGGTTTCCGTAGCGTCGTGAACGCGCAGGCGCGCGCTTTCAGGAAATCCTATACACTACTGTTTATGCCCTAAAAACATTCTAAATGACTTCGTTTCGAGTAAATTCTGGATGCTACCCACTCAGGACACTTGGAATACATTGGACGAGCAGTATGGAGGAATATTGACACGTTTTTTGTGGACTTTTATGGACCTTTCTGTCTCGGGCGCCATAGACCTCCATTATTTGAATGTCAGCAGACAGCAAGAAGCCTCCCAGATCTCCAGATGCATTTGAGATATCAAAAAAGTACTCCAGAGTGTTGTTCAGCATGGGGGTGAGTAGAAAATGAAGGCTAATCATGTTTTGGGTGTACTATTCCTTTAAGGCCTCCGTATATGGGTGGTGCGTACTAACCACTGCACCACCTGCATGCCCATTCAATTCAAATCTTTGAATAAATAAAGAAGCAAATGTACTCTATATATATATATCACTTCTGGTTGTAACCGATTTCCAACTGATGATTGCTGAACTCTTGTTGTTACTGCAGGAACCAGCAATGCTTGTCTTTACACCTCATTTGCTAAACTTGCACAGTCCATTTGTGTTTGTTTGCAGATGTTTTTCCATCTGACATGTGTGTCCGCGCCAACGATTCGCCTCAGAGTCGGCCTTTACAGGGATCAATGTTCTTTAAAAGAATTTGTGTCATTTTGTACTCATGTCTGGTAATAAAGAGTCTCAGTTTTAACAATCTTGAGCGACAAAACAAAAGACAAACAGGAATCTTTTTGTGTTTCCTGAAAATGGGGTTGGGGGTGGTGAACGTAGGCAAGTGGTAAGTTGTAGTCATAACAACACTGCATTGTATTTACATAAGGCACCAGTTGATTGTCACTAATTGGTGATAGAGTCAATTTTTTAAATAATTAAATGTTTTGTTGGATCCTATAGTTTATATACTGACCCCTGGAAATATTCAGATAAAATTTGAGCTCCATCTCTTGTGTCCTCACACGTTTGTCCTTTCCTTTCTCCTACGTCTGCCATATTTTATAGCACCAATAAACATCTAAAGCACGAAGGACGAAAACACAGCCAGATACAATCATCTAAAAGGATGAAGGGGAAAAATATCACTCCTGTTTCCCTTTGTACAGACTTTAGCCTTGATGTAGCTGTTTTACAGGAGGATTTTTTTTGGGGAGGGGGGCCCACAGAGCTGTAAGTGTTTCACCTCGTGCAGCGCGGCTGCTAAAACGCCCACTCGTTCACCCGAGAACTACAAAGTGGGTTTGACGCCTTGAATCTTGTGTAACCGCTCTCTTTGAAGACTTTGCCTTTGAGCTCTGTGTCTCATCAATTCCCCACGCAAAAGCTAAATTTGATTGTGAGGCGAGCACATGAGGGGGCAGCCTATCTGCCCCACTCGTTTTCATGTTATTCATTCATGCCCTCTATTTTTGTGACAGGCTGCGCTCCCAGAAGTATTTTACTCTTTTTGCTGTTTATGTAACCATCATTTTTATCCATGTACGGATGATCCCATAAAGCAGAACAATGGTGAATGATACATGATAGAAACAACTGATTGGAATTTGAGGTAATATCAGAAACAAGTCTTTTTCTTCAATAAAATCACTTGTTGCCTTACAAAAGTATCCCTGCTCCTTGAGTGCCCTTTTTCTTTTTCTTTTTTAACACTTTAGGAGCCAAAAGTTTATTTATTAATTTTTCTTGTCGTAAAAATTTTGTAAAAATGTACAAAGTAGTTCAGAGTTGGAGATGGAAAGAACAGCTGTTTTTTTAATAGTTGTATTAACCCTCTTAACTGTTAAGCCAGACACACACTGTGCAATTTTCACAGCGCGCAGCTCACGGTGCATGTTCTCACGATGTGCGACCCAACGCTCTGATGTGATCTACCTTCTCGCACTATATGTCTAAAGACGTATAGATGGTGGACTTGTCTATCCGGAAGCAAAACGAGTAGAAGACGAATATGAAGCTCAGTAGAGTGAAACGAGCTGCCTTTGCAATTTGTGTAATTTTGTGCTGAAAGCCCCAAAAAAAGAAAAGCTGACAACGTATTTGGACAAAGACATGGCTGAGCAAACGTGGCTACTACAGTCTGTCAATTTTACAGAAAGAACTCCATTTCACTCGCACCCCCGCCATGCATCTGTGTTTTCATCTGTGACAAAGAAGAAGAAGAATCTTTGTTTGTGCATGCCCACTGAGCGATTTGCCCACGACGGCTGACTGAAGTTCAAACATACTTGATTTTCTCCCGACGTTGCGATACCTGATCAGGAGATGGTCGTGAGAGGCTGATCGCCCCTGGTTACCCCCTGTAAACTACACACTGAAAGTCGGTCAGATCGAAAAATTCTCGCTCGCCTGGAAAGTCGGCCCGAAAATGGCAAAAAATACAGTGTAAGCCCAGCTTAAAAGATAGAGGATTCTAAGCGGAGGCCAACAGGGGTCAGTGCCCCTGTAGAACTGGTCCTAAACCTTGTTAAGGCTCCTGTATTACGCCATGATTCTAGATCAGGGGTCACCATTGCGGTGCCCGCAGGCACCAAGAGGCCCTCAAGGACCACATGGGGAGCCCTCTTCGTCTTTTGAAAACAGAACAACTCACTCAGTGGGTTAAGTAAATTTTTTTTTTTTATTCTGTTGCTCTTCTTATTAATTATTGTATCATGTTAACTATTTCATCATATTTCAGTGGTTTCAAAATTACAATACTAAAAAGAAAAATAGAAATTAATAAAAGAATAAAATAAGAAAAAAAAAGAGTTTCTTATGGATGAGATATAGGTGAACACTGATCCCTCCAGTTCATAGGTCAGTATTGGTAGCCCTTCTTATGACTCGGTAGCCATGAAGTAGACCTCAGCCTTAAAAAGGTTGGTGACCCCTGCTCTAGATGAATGCAGAATAAATGAATGATGATATGCGCTGGCACAGAAATCACAAAGGTAAGTTGTTGCATTTTTAGCTTCAGGCATATTGAGATATGATCTCAGTTTTCATCTGTTTCTTCTGAGGTTTGCCGAACATCCATTCATCCATTTTCTGTCATGCTTTATCCCAGCTGGGGTAAGATCTATCACACGGCAACGCAGGGACAACCATTCATGCACAAACTCACACCTAAGGAGAATTTAGATAAGCTAATCAACCTAACAGTCATGTTTTTGGACTGCGGGAGGAAGCCGGAGTACCCGGAGAGAACTCACACATGCACAGGAAGAACATGCAAACCCTATGCAGTAAGACCCCGGGCTGGGAATCAAACCTGGGAACCTTCTTCCCATAAGACACTGCGTCACTGAGCAGCCCTATTGTTCCATTTGTTCACAGAGCAACACATGTGTTAAATGATAAACTTCTTTTATTATTATTTTTTTCTTTTATTCGGTGCCTCCATGAAGAAACACTGGCCTAGAACCCCCACTGCTCATTACACTTGAAACGTTCTTTCAAAACATTTTTAAAAGCAAGTAGAGTTCACCAGTGTGTGATATAATTTCATTGTGAATCCAGTGAAATACCCGTTTCATTACAATGAGAAGAAGAAGCAAAGGTCTTTATGGACTGTATCAGCTCCAGGCTCATGAGATCCTCTGCAAATCAGCTGCATAGAATCATGGGATACATGTTTAACAAGAACCTAAAGCTGAGGAAAGGACAAATGCTGTGGTACCGGTGTAAAGACCGTAAATCTGAAAGACAGTGCAATGTTGATCAGGCTGTTTTTCTCTTTAGATAAAATAATGAGCATTCAGTCATAAGATGTGTCAAGCTGGTAGAAACATCCTGCAAACGACGTTCAGCTGTGGTTGGTTCAATAAAGCATGATTTAAGGGAATGAAGCAATTGTGCACCAGACGTTTCAGATTTTTATTAGTATATAATTGAAAACCATCAATTCATTTTCCTTTAACTTTACAAATACACTTAGGTTTGAGGTTTCATTGTGAAAAAGCTCAAAGTTTGTATTCAAGTTCCTGTAATTATTACCATCAAGACTAAAAGCTCTAATCAGGGAAGTCTTTAGGACAGGGAAAGCCAAAAAGAAAAAAAATAACAATGAAATAGAAATCCACATGGTGCACATGGAGCATTTCCTCATAACACAAGTCCTTCTCATCACTGTAAATTCCCACCTCATTTGTCATTGGGGGACTTGGATTCATCCGATCTGCTTTTCTCAATGAGCTGGAAAAGGAAGATTACAGACGCATAGTCAGTGAGATAATAACAAGCTTTGATTCAAGTCCACAAGCGGATGATGCATCCTACGAGAAATCCAACTCTCACAGTTCCACTGAAGCTCATCTTGTACCCATCTGGAAATGTGATGCTGAATGGCGTTTTTTCCTGAAGATTTTATTGGGAGCTACTGGTGAATAATACATCAATCACTTGATGTAACTTTAGATTGCTGCGCCGCTGCAGAGGAAACACTGACAGCTTTTCAAATTTAAAGAAGCAATGTGGGGTTGGACCGTGAACTTGACGATTTCTTATAATAACAAATGCATGGAATAACAGGCACACAGTGCAGCTCTTATGCTCTGACCCATCGTCAGAAGGAAAGCAGAGCCGCAGATGAGTGCAGCAGCTCAGATTGAGTTAATCTTTTGCCGGGAAATTCAGCAAAGGCTTTTAGTCCAGATGACGCTCAGCGTGGGACCTATCTGTTACACAGCTCATAGATAGGTTTTGCAAGAGCCCCCCCTCACTGCTGCCACCTCACCATCCCCCCTCTGCCTCTTTCTTCAAGAGGGCTGGCTTGTTGACATCCATTAGGAGGTTTTCCCAGCATTGAAAGGGGCCAGGAAAGAGGACTAATGATGTAATTCCCTCAGAGATGACATTAAAATGTCAAAGTGCTGCAGCTGACATCATCCATTTACCACACATTTTCCTACACCATATATTTGTCTTCCTTTTTTCCCTTCAGCAGGAGCTGGAGCCCCCCACCCATTTCAGTGCCTCCAGGCTCTGCTGAGGTGCACCGCCAGACTACGAAGGGCCGACTACAATCAGACTGTGTCTTCCCCTGCAGCTACAAACGCCCCGCTCCAGAGAACTGTGTTTTGAACGTGCCGTGTGTGTCAAAGCAAATTTCCCCATCCTGTTTTAAAGCTCCATCTGATGCTAATTTATCTTGTCTTTACATCCAAGGGTGTTTTTCTTTAACATTTCTTCTTACTGATAAAAAAATCAGCAATTTTCTTTCCCCAAAGAAAATTGCAAGAATTTTGTTATCATGATGGATGGATGGATGGATGGATGGATGGATGGATGGATGGATGGATGGGTGGATGGATGGATGGATGGATGGATGATACATAGATGGATGGATGGATGGATGAATGGATGGATGGATGGATGGATGATGAATGGATGATGGGTGGTTGGATGGATGAATGGATGATAGTTGAATGAATGGATGATGG
>NW_015150648.1:1016299-1070481 GCF_000732505.1 Cyprinodon variegatus
GTGGATGAATGGATGGATGGATGGATGGATGATGGGTGGATGAATGGATGGATGGATGGATGGATGATGGGTGGATGGATGGATGGATGGATGGATGGATGGGTGGATGGATGATGGGTGGATGGACCAGTAAGCCTTGAAATCCATAATTTCTTTTAAACAATCCTCAGCAGAACAAATAAATCAAATTCCACGTCTGTTCAGGTGCGTTGGATCCCTGCAGAATCCGGAGACATTCTTTAAAAAGTTCTAGGAAGATGCCTTTTTGTTAGGGAAAAAACAAACAAAAACAAAACCCTGAATCATATTTCTATGAGAGGAAACTTGACATCTTTCTATTCTTCAGCTCAGTGAGTGGGCAGGAATAGATGTCAATAATAGATGCTAGAAGAGAGAGCAAGTAGACGTGGACGGGAAGCAGAGCAGGGGGCTGCGCCTCACTCAATAATGAATCAATTGATCCCCCTGAAGATGATGGATCGGGTTGCCATGACAACAGAAGCAGTGTTAACCAGAGCGTGAAGAAGAGGCTTTGCTTCCAGGAGACACACGGCTGGCTTGATGTGTCGATCTTGGCAATAAATCTCTACTGATGATGATGTAAAGAGGGTGTCTTTATTCAAAATTTTTCATTTGTATGTAGTGCAACACCTCTGTAGGATCAGCAACACATGACATCATTCGCTCTGATTTTACCCTGAAACACAGATGTCAAGATGTTGCAGGTGCATGAGATCATGCTGGCAATCATTCCCGCTTTGATTAATCTGAGCGCTCCCTCTTTGATGGATGCCTCCGCTCTGAGCTGAATACACATGTGGGTTTTTATTTTGCATGTTGAGATGCTGCTCCCTGAAAGAGGAGGGGAGGTGGGGGTGTTTACCGTGTCTGCAATGTGTGCGTTCTGTTGCCATAGCACCGCGGCTGATGGTGGGTCCAGCTGGGACCACGTTGCCAAGTAACAGCTGAGTTATGATAGCGAGGGAGAGGATAGCATAGACGCCAGGAGGAGGGTGGATAGGGGTTGATGGAGAGCGGCGAATACAAGGAGTTCTACAAAGGAGGCACCTGGCAACAAAGATTGGAGCTAAAACACAGTATCTATGGGTGGTGTGGAAAGACAACTCATGCTTTGACTTTTAAAAAGGAATCAGATTGCAGGTCTCACAGCTTTAGAGTCTGGGGAGGCTAAAAACCAAAAAAATAACAATATAGAGCTAGTTTCACAGGAAGTTCACTGGCTTTAAAGGGGTAGGTCACAATTTCTGAAGTGAGGTTCTGTTAATTTTAAAAAGGTTAGTCTGTCTCTTGCCTGCAATACAAAACACATGGCATATCCATGAATGACAGAGCCAATAGTCTAAAATCAAAGTGTGATGTCTTAAAGCAAAGCTATCTTAAATATGACTCAGCAGTTTCTGCAAACGATATTTTATGAACCTTTACTCCATGCTGAGTCATTTATTTATTTTTTTTGTCTTTCCGAGGAAAGCACAGGAAATGGAGATAGGAAGTGATGCGTATCCAATCGACTTCCTGTGTGAAACATTTTCTGAGAATGTAAACATTTTTTTAAGAATACCTGCATAATAATAGCTGGCTATGAATATCAACTAAATAAACGTTACTTAAACTTTCTATTTCAACCAAATGATTCCTTAAAGCTCCTACAATCACAAAAACATTGAACACGGTGACATTTGAACTGAAAGGTTTTTCCTGCAGCAGTTGATAACTGTTCACACGGGAAATCAAATTAGGAGGTAATGCAGCTTCATTTCCTGTGTGGCAGAAGTCATGACCCACTTTGGGCTGGCTCATACGCCTCTGGAGCAAACAAATCTGTACGGATCTTGTTGTAAAAGGCATAAAATATTTGAATTACTTTTATATACAGTTACATCGACTAGAGACAGCTTTTAGTATGTCCGTAACTCAGGAAGATATTTAATGGTGCCTTGCCTCATACATAAATTACTTGGATAATCATGGGTTTTGCAGTTTGCAGCTCCTTGGATTGGAAGAAGGTGAGAAGAGTGGAGAGGTCAGCACAGAGGATCATCTGGGCTCCTCTTTCCTCCGTAAAAGACATTTCATCACACTGGTGCGTGTTCTGAGCCTGTAACATCATCAGCGACCCCTCAAACCCCCCACCATGGAATGTTCTCCCTGCTCCCCTCTGGGAAGAGGCTTCGCAGCATCCGCTTCAGGAACAGCAGGTTCTGCAACAGCTTTTTTCCCCACTGCCATAAGGCTGTTGAACTGTTGAAAACTCCAATCAAGTCACAAATCGAGACTCTGCATCACACTCTAAACATCTTTTTGCACTACATGG
The DNA here is from genome assembly GCF_000732505.1 of Cyprinodon variegatus. Classification (NCBI taxonomy): domain Eukaryota; kingdom Metazoa; phylum Chordata; class Actinopteri; order Cyprinodontiformes; family Cyprinodontidae; genus Cyprinodon; species Cyprinodon variegatus. The sequence goes on from NW_015150648.1 coordinate 1,018,635, forward strand.
CAGTGTTGTAGTACTCAAGACCGGTCTCGAGACCATTTTTTGATGGTCTCGGTCTCATCTCGGACTTGACCGCATTTGGTCTCGGTCTTGTCTCGGTCTCGGGCGCTGAGGACTCTGCATTTTATTTCAAGACCGGTCAAGACCGCAACTGTGGAAATAACACTAATCATCAGAATATTATCAGTTTCTTTAAGATCCTTCTTTTTATTGGATGCTTGGATTCAAATCCAAGCAATAACCTGTCTCATTGGTAAATGCAGTGAAGGAGATCAATCTATTTTTTCAACAAATTATCTGTCTCATAACATATTTCACAACTTGGTGACAGATATAGATTTATTTAAGAAAAGTTATATAATATAGTTTTAATCTGTATATGAGAGAGAAACAAGAGAAATTATTTTTTTTCAGTTTTACACATTTTACAGAATTTTGCACATTGTTTTGAAATAGCACATTTAAAAACAACATAAATGTATGTACTGTTCATGAACGGCAGAGAAAATACAATTTTGATCGACTTTGATTAATTGTTTGAAATTCTGTGATTACTACACAGAAGTACTAAATAAAGATGTTTATGTTTAGTCCAGTTCTGTGTGTTAAATATCTAGGTGTTTTTATGTGAATGTGGGTCTTTTAGATAAATGTTTGTGATTTTTATCATGTTTCACATTTTATTGTCACATACTGGCGCTGGTCTTGACTCGGTCTCGGACCCTAAAAGTCTTGGTCTTGTCTCGGTCTCGATACACTCTGGTCTTGGTCTTGTCTTGGTCTCGGGTTAGGTGGTCTTGACCACAACACTGCTACATGGTGAATTTTCAAATCCCTTTAAATAGGATTCAACTCTGTGTTCTACTGCATTTTGCACCATATTTATTTTAAGCTGCTCTGAACCTTTCATATCAATGCCTTTTGAACCATGTCTCTCCTACACTTTATAAATAGAACTGTTAATTTCACTGCTAAGCTGCTCATTCACTGCTGAAAAGCTGTATGCATTGAAATTTTGTTTTGTATACACTTTGCATACAAAATGGCAATAAAGTGTGTCTAAAGCCGGACATACACTGTACAATTTTTTGCCTTTTTCAGGCCGACTTTGCAGTCATGCGATCATTTTTCGATCGGGCCGACTTTCAGCCTGATCGTGTAGTGTACAGGGGGTAACGAGGGTCGATCAGCCTCAGACCACCTCCCGATCAGGAAGCGTGAGGTTGGGAGTAAATCAAACATGTTTGAGATGAAAACACAGAAGCGAGGCGGGGGTGTGAGTGAAAATGAATTCTTTCTGTAAAATTGACAGACCATAGTAGCCACGTTTGCTCAGTCATGCCTTTTCTTTTTAGGGCTTTCAGCACAAAATTGCACAAATTGCCAAGGCAGCGTGTTTCACTCTGGTAAGCTTCATATTCTTCTTCTACTTGTTTGGCTTCCATAAAAACCGACCTGGTTTTTATACTAACAGTGTGAGTAGGTAGACCGCATCATAGTGTGAGAACATTGTGTACGACAAAACCTTGCAGTTTCGTCATACAGTGTGAGCTGTAGCTGCATGCAAAGATGGAAAAAATTGAACAGTGTATTCCTAGCTTAAGTCTAAGTTTCCCAATAATCTCAATGAAGATTCTAAAGCCAGGCATGCACAATGCGATTTTTTGCCTCTTTCGGGGAGACTTTCCGATGAGATCATTTTCCGATCAGACCGACTGCGTCGTGTAGTGTAAAGGGGGTAGCGAGGGGCGATCAGCCTCTCACAACCTAATCCCGATCAGGAATCGTCGGGAGAGAATCAAACATGTTTGATTTTCAGTCGACCATTGTCGGCAAATCGCTCAGTGGGCAAACAAGAATTCTTCTTCTTCTTCCTCTCAGATGAAAACACAGAAGCATGGCGGGGGTGCGAGTGAAATGGAGTTCTTTCTGTAAAATTGACAAACCGCAATAGCAAAGTTTACTTAGTCATGCCTTTTGTTTTGGGGGCTTTCAGCACAAAATTGCACAAATTACCAAGGCAGCGCGGTTCACTCTAGTTAGCTTCAAATTCCTTTTCTACTCGTTTGGCTTCCAGATAAGCGAGTCTAAGTAGCACAATCTCACTGCAGAGCTGAGTCCGACCTGGTTTTTAGACGTACAGTGTGAGCAGGTAGATCGCATCAGAGCGTCGTGCTGCATCGTGAGCTGTTTCGTCGTACAGTGTGAGCTGTAGCTGCGTGCAACAATTAAAAAAAAAATCGCACATTGTATGTCCGGCTTAAGTCAAAAAAGCTTTAGAGCTTTAGAGAGCTCTAGATGTGGTGAAATGCGATGTTTTGCTATTATGATATTTTTCAAGGGTGAAAAGATTGCGGTAATCACACCTGGTATCGGCCTCTTCAGGACTAATTGCCTTTAGAGGCAACTAATCCGGATTCAGACTAAATAACAATGCCAAGTTACGGCTCCATCTATCATCCACTCATTTTTTTAACTTAAAAGTTTAAGCATTAGTCTAAAGTGGAACTTAATGACTGATTGATGTGTCAGCAGTGTTCTGGCATATTTACACACAGACATAGATACAGTGATCCATTGTAGAAATGAAGGCGGTAAACAGGTAAGTCATTTGAATGGTTAATGGTTTGTAATGCCAGCAGCTGGTGGTGTTTTCACGACTTGCATTAATATCTTCTCAAAGACATCAGCACTCATTAAGCGTTGTTTTTGTATCACATGATGGAAAACAAAACCATCTATATATAAATCCACCTGCCTGATATTCCATCCTCATGTCACATCCCGATCCTGCTCTTTTTGAACATATCTGTGTTTTTCTGAGAGCTGCTCATTACGTCTTTGTTGTGTTTCGCCGGCTGAGCAGTCTGATTCGTTGTCAGGGAAACTGAACCTGAAGGTCTTCGCTTCATTTGGGACTAATTGTCTAATCTCTGAGCAAACACATCTCTCTCACACTCGGTACAGGAAAACACAGCTTTCTCTCTCATCCACTACTACTCTTCAAAAATAGACATAGCTGGTTGCGTGAGCTAAATACCTGCTGGACTTTTGGCATTTATACAACCCATGCTTCTCTATGGCTTTTCTTTTCTTTCCTTTCTAGCTTTTACCTGTATATTGCTCAATCTATCAACCAATCATTTATATCAACCTTTCATGTGACTGGTCAAGAAAAGCATCCCCAGATGCTTAAATTTTGGTCTGATCTGACCAGAGTACCTTGTTCTACATATCTGTGAAAACCCTTTGTAGCTTGCATAAGCTCTGGCTGTGTGTTTAGTTTTGTTGTGCTGCTGTTAGTTGAGCATCTACCTTTGTCTAAAGTCATTTGTAGCCTTTATCAGATTCTAATTAGGAAATGTTCTTTATTTAGCTCCACCCATTTCCTTCCAATCAACTCAGGCAACATTATTAATCCCTTTTAAAAAACAGAAAAGAAAAAGCTTCCCATGACTTGAGTCGTTTCCCGTGTTTCCAAGTTTGAAGACGTTTCGCTTCCCATCCAGGCCCCTTTTTCAATACAATATGTCAGAAATAGCATTAAGTTGAAGGCTTAATACAGTAGCCCAAAAACTTGTTTTGGCTTAGAAAACATGCAAATTGAATCAGAAGAACGGGCCCGTCCCTTAGGAATGGGGAGTCGTTTGGGTTATTTTTGGAATAATTATGTATAAGATACTTAATGTTTGTTCTTATGATGTATAATGTGTGACATATTACTGTTTAATTTCTCTGATCTCAGACCATTTGACCGCAAGACACGTAAATGCAAACTGACCTTTTCACTGAGGCTGCAAATTGAATTGTATTTCTTGTTTCCTATTCCTTTAGCGCAACCTCAGCTTGTGTAACTAGGGACCCCCCCTGACTTTAATAAATAGCGAGGAGAAAGCTGAAGACCGGCAGAGTGGGTTGGAGATTTGTAAACTCCGCAGTCTCTTCCTACTCTGCTAGCGAGTAAAACTAAATTAATAGTCTCTGTGCCTTCTTTCTTTCCCTATATGTATGTATGATGTTTTAGGTGCTTAGACCTGACAGTTATTTGTTAGCCTGCACTACCCGATACTGGTCTATGCCTCTGAAAGGGGGTTCGATAGGGGGAATTGTTGGCCTGGCTGCCAAGTATTTTTTTCTTACTAACCAGAATGCTCGATCTTTTACATTTTTGTCCCCATCATGCCTAGTGGAAAATTTAAGGCTGAGTTTCTATAAAACCCTGAATTGTAAAAAACATAAAAGCATCGTACCCCTGCGAGTTTTTACTTGTAAAACAGTTCAAAAGGTAATTTTTCTTTGAGTTTATGATTATGCAATGCTTTTGTTGGTCTAGAACACAAAATCCAAACAAAATAGATGATTACTTCTGGCGGTAACATGAAAAAATTTTGACTAACTTTGGGTTTGTTCAGATTTACAGGTAAAGAAAGGGACCTGGAATGAGAAACAAAAACAATGGAGGCAAAGTCTCCCCACACTTTATATAACACAGCCTGCCTGTGGCGATTGTGCAATGCAGTGCAGTTGTCTGGGCTGATGTAAACAGAGCCTTAGTGCCTCTGGAGGCTAAGCCATGTGCCTTGATGCAGCAGTTATGGGCACATGCCCTACTTTCATAAATCAGAGCTGGAAAAAAAAAAAAAAAAGGAAACGGCGTGTTGGAGAGGGGAGGGGGAGGGAGGGATGCCGAGTGAGGAATGAGCAAGCGAGGGGGGGGAGGTGGTGATGGTGGGGGGGTGGAAAAGAGGCTGAACAAGGCTCATATTGATGTTCCAAACACAGCTGCAAGCGTCAGCTGACTGGCTGGCCTGGAAGCGGCCCCAAGCCCGGCCTCCTGCCTTTATCAGCTTACACTGCGACCTTTCTCTCTCTGCTGGAATAGATCCCTTTCAACCCCCACCCTGTAAACCTAATGCCCTACCCCCCCACCATTACAGGGCCCTCTACCACATACTGTCCACGTGGCCTCGGATGAGTTTGGGCCTCGTTTGTCCTCTCTGACACCTGACTTTTATCTGTTGGGGGGTATCTACAGGCTTCCAGCATCACTTGCTGTCTTTTTGGCACATCAGCACTTTCGTTTGTCTCACACAGCTCCATTTTCAGGCCTCGCCTAGTACTCTTACACAACCCCACCATGAAGTCACTGTTCCTCCTCACGTCCGCACCAGCCGACGTTGGTGGCAGAGTACAAACCCGGGGAGACACAGGGGAAAGGGTTCGGGTACTTTGCAAATACTTGTTGGTTCAGCAGGAAGGGCGAAGTCCTCCTGTGTCACATTTCTGCAGAGGTAAAGAAGAGGATTCAGATGCCACGCTTAAGCTGACGAGTCAAGTTTGGACATATTTGGAGAGATGTTATGTGAGACGGCTGATGTTAGCGAGAGTTCAGGGGGAGTTTGAAGCAGCAGCTGTTGTCAGGAGTTTGTCCCTGAGGGGCAGTAATCAGCAGAGTCAACTGTCAATCACAGATCTGCAGGGCCTCGTGGGCTTTTTCTCAGAAACACGCCTCCTCCGTGCTCACACATAGCACACCTCCCCTTGATGACGCTCCTCAAGTGTTACTGGATAGTGTTTCTATGGAAGCTGTCCACCCACGCATGCACACATACACACACACAGCAACGCCTCCCCCCTCCCCTCCCAACTGTTTGCAGGAAACACTCATCCTTCTCTGGAGATGTCGCCCGCGGCGGCCCATGCACTCATAAATCCTCAGCTCTTTTCTGGGAAATGAAGGGCTTGAAAGATGCATGCACACACACAAACACACAGAGACACACAGTGGGAAAGGATGGAAGGAGGGGTGCAAAAACACAAGTTACCAAGTATATCTCCGTCGCCATTCTGACATTGAGGAGGTCGGATTGAATGTCTGCCTTCTCCTGAAGGCAAATAGGGAGCATTTTCTGCACCTCCCCGGTTACGGTGCGAGGATCCAAGTAACTGTGGTCTCCAGGGAGGCGTAAGCAACGGCCAAACATCACAGGAATGAGATGTGTTTGGCAGTGGAAGACAAAGACGGACAAACATTTGAAAGCAGCCGTCTCTGGTTTCAAATGTCCATGAGTTTCCTGTGCAGACAATGAAAGCCAGCTGTTCCCGTAGCTTTGAACTGCAGCTGTCTGTATCTGTCATGTTTTTAACGGGTGTGCATTCAATCACTGGTTGTGTTTGCACACGAGGCAGCAGATAAAGAGTTGCAGAACTAATTGTTGTGTGCGGTATTCAAATGTAAGAGGGTGGACTCAGGTCACAGAGAAACACATGGCTGGTGAGTCAGATGCTCCGGATTTAGAAACCCTCGAGTGTGAGGCAGAGATGAGTAGAGGCGGCAAAAATGGCTGCGGTGCTCAGACCGGGTCGGACTATAATGGTTTGAGGTTTACAAACTAAAGCAGGGGGATGAAGGACAAATCTGGGAAGGGAAAAAAATGTTTTGATTTAATACAGAGAGAGGAATTTGTAAAGGAAATTGAATCATTTCTCTCGTTCGTGACCAAATCACCGGCAGTGTCCTTTCCTCCTGCAAATTCCTCTCCATCAGTGTCAGGGCTGGATCTCTGCTGCTTCTTTGATCACCCTACAGACAATGAGTCACCGGTTGATTTTCACAAGCACAGCTCAATTACTTAAAGGGAGCCTTATTAGCATATCACAAAGTACAGGCGTGACTCTGCAAATAAAAGAGCATATTAGTTTTTCCAATGCTTCAATTATTCCTATAATGTAAGAGAGAGCAGGTACGACCGAGTCCCACTCTGACTGGCATATCTGCATTTTGCATTCGGCCCAGGAAATTAATATTTTTAGAAGCCTTACTCAAGTTTCCCCACTTGATGCTTTAATAAAAAATAGCTTTAAACATTATGCTTTAACATTAAATATGTAAAGAGCTGGTTGCGTTACCTTTTATTTATGTTGTACCTTTATATAATTGCCAATTATTATTATATTGGTATGATGTGCATCAACTTATATCTGCTTTGACAACAAATAAAAACAGATTTTCTATAATCTACTGAAAGTCCACAGTAAAAATGTGTGGTTGCGACACTTTAGATAGATATTTGCTCGGTAGAGAAAGGAGCTCATACCAAGATCAAAATCAGTTGGTGAAAATATTTATCAATCAAAAGTCTTGAGAAAGTATTTAGAATTACGTTCCTTGATACATTTGATGAACCGAGCTGAAGGTTGAACCTTCAGCTGAAGGTTTTGAAGTTATTTCACTCTTTAAATCATTATAATGAAACTGAAATTAATAATACTTGCTTGTTTGTGGTCTCCTTGTGTAATATTAGTTAATTAGAGTCAATGGAAGGTAGAATATAGCATAATATACAATGAAACATAACTTCCCATTGGGTTTGTTATTCTATGCTTCCGGATCGGTTTTAGCCCTATGTGCTAGATGTTGTGTTGAAAGAATGAACAGAAACAACAAAATGTTGCAAAATCTAGAGCAATAAATCCAAGGGTTTGATATAAAATGGGGTTAACTAAAAGATAAATATAAATGGTTAAAATAAAGAGACATTATGTAAGTTTTTACTGAAAAATATTTTCAAAATAGCCCTTTTTATTTGATCCTGTATGACTAAAATATAGTTTGATGAGCAGACTGACACCTTACCTCAGATGCGACACTAATGCATCTATAAGCCTTTTTTTAAAACTTCGGGTCAGAAGCTTGCGTGTTATTTGGTGGATGTTACATCAAGCACCTCCAAGTTAAACAGGTTTGACCTAGCTGACAATCAAAACATTATATTCGAGATGGATTTTGTGAATACTCAGAAGCGACCGGCATCCAGCTCAACTCAGACACCAATGACAACTCTGGGTAAGGTGAAAAAAGTCAAATAAAAATAAAAACTTGTCAATTATGACCTCGAGCTACGAGAACAAGTTGAAGAGTTCTGCAGTTCTGTGTTTTTTCTACATGTGACAGTATCATTAGAAAAACTATTAATGCCTCTTTAAGACATTCAATCAAATGGGCAACTTTTTCTATACAAAAAGCAGTCGCCCTTTACAGGATGTAATTAACCAATCAATCATCAAATCATAGTGGTTTGCTTGTTTTACTGCTCTGATATGATAGTTTTGGTTAATGATTATAAAAAGATGTGGCCTACTAAGGTAGATTATGTAAGGCATTGATTTGTACACACAATGGTTACATTTGGTGTACTACATTTATGACTGACAACATCACAGTATTATTATTATTATTACCTGGGGTGAAAAACAACAACTTTCTGTCATACTTGGAAACACTACTATAAGTATTCATGCCGCAAGAATCATTAAAAATTTTGACTATTACAATTGAATTGTTGTAGATAGTGCAACATTTGTTGTTTTAAGAGTTGGATGGCTTTAGTGAAATTCGTAGAGTGCGAAAAGGTGTAACACCATTTAGATAAATGGGGTAAATAGAAAATATGGAACTAAAACGATCTAAAAGAAGTCAAATTTCATGAGGTGATTCAGCTTCAGACAATATTGGCTTAAAAGGAAGAAAAATATACAGGAGTCTTCATTTAGAATTGCAGACTACAGAAACAGGTAGGGGAGGGTCAACCCTCCACTGCTCAATGTAGGTGGAGAAGTCTCTGGTAACTTTAAGACATATTTTATATCTCAACTTTACAGCTTACCGCCTCTCCAGACTCATTTTGATGATGGTAAAGCCGCTGCAGCCATCAGATCCCTACAGCTCTGGATGCGGGAAAATATTTTGTTAAATGTTATATTTTATGTAGGGCTGCATAGTGGGGCAGTTGGTAGCACTGTTGCCTTGCCGCAAGAAGTTTTTGCATGTTCTCCCTCTGCATGCGTGGGTTCTCTCCGGGTACTCTGGCTTCCTCCCACAGTCCAAAAACATGACTGTTAGGTTAACTGGCTTCTCTAAATTCTCCTTGGGTGTGAATTTCTGCATGAATGGTTGTTTGTCCTTTTTATCTCCGTGTTGGCCTGTGATAGAATGGCGACCTGTCGAGGGTGTACCACACCTCTCGCCTATTGACAGCTGGAGAGAGGCACCAGGACCCCTCGCGACCCCGCTTGGGATAAGGAATTTACTTAAAATGGATGCATGGAAGGGAAATAGTTATTTTATGTGATTTAAAAAGATATTATTCACCACTGGCAGAGATACGATGTTTCTACAAATCAGCTCCTCCAAACGACCGTCAGAACCACAAGAAATGGAAATGCATTAATAGAAATTCTTAAGCAAATATAATACAATGAAATCAATTTTTTTATTTTTTTTTATTTTCATGAATTGTTATCTTCATGTATGACTGTACCACAAATGGAGGATAAAATAATATACATTGGTTCATTTCTTGGTTAAGAAATGGTTTATTTAGTGCTACAAAACACAAGCAGGAAGGAATAGAATAAGCATGAAGTGGTAAATGAACCGAGAGCCATTAAAAGTGCCCACTCAGCAAACCTTCAGCTCCAGAAGATGGACTGCTCAATTATTCTAATCACACACACCAAGGCTTTGCCAGAAATACAACAGCATTCTTGACAAATAGGCAATCCCTGCTATTTTTGCCAAACAATGTCTACAAAATAACAAAGAGCATGTTGGCTGTTACCAGTGAGCTTTGATATTGAAGAAGCCTTTATGTTGTTCTTCTTTGTGTAAAGATGAGTCAGCATTATTTTATAGATATTTGACAGCGGGGAAATCGTTGGTTTATCTTCCCTTGTGCAAGATTTGACTGGCGGCAAGTTTCTCTGAATAATTGAGCTGTTCTTTGTTGCAGTCTGTCTCTCTCTCTCTCTCATGCATGAGTAAAGTCCTGTCTGCCGGCGTGCTGCAGTGCAGTGCGGCAGCCATTGACAAACACAAAGAATGTGTGAATATGTGCGTGCATGCGTCAGCCGCTGACTTTGTGTTCATTCTGCAGTAAATTGATCTGCCTGCTCACTAGACTGGATGGAAAAGGGCCCGAGGGCGAGAAGTGCATCAGCAGATGGGAGAGCCCACTGTGTTGCCATCACACAGCATTCCTGCTCACTGGGCATGCTCAGAAGGCCACGCCCCACACACCAGCAACCCCCATTCCTCCCAGGGCCTGTTTGAACCAGTCAGTCAGAGGTGGCAGTGTCTTTTTTTTCTTTTTTGCTCTCTCTCTCTTGCTTTTTTTTCCATCTGACCTTCACAGCCAGGCAATGGGAACAGTAGGTTGACAGGAGAGGAAGGGAGGAGGGCTGTTTTTTTCTCTTTGGCTGATATGTCACTCATGATTTCCATTCTGTGTCACATGTGCCACAGTTACCCAACAGTGGAGATAACACACTCTGCTGTTTGATTAACAACCTGATAACGAATCCTCCTTTTTTTTTCTGCTGTGAGATCATACTTCACTATTCAGGCAAATGTTAAATAGGGCACATGTATTGTGTTTGCTCAAAAAGGCGAATAACAAGGAAGTGAGATCATTTTAGTCACTTTGTGCTTCGCTTACGTAATCGCTAGGTTGCTGCGATCTGACAAAGAAAAAAAAAAGAGAATTTAAATCACTTAAGCGGAAGTTTCACATATGCAGACAACTGCACATCCAGAGGTGACATGCTTTACTAAAAAAAGATGCAAATGTTTGCAGGAGGCTTTCGAAACTAACAGCTAACATGTCACAGGTTCCCTGCTCTCATTCACGGTTTATATTTATAGAGCTGACTTTAAGGGTGTTTTATTCAACGATGCTTGTGCTGTGAGTGGAACTGATCATACCTCTGTAACCTTTTCATATTCATGTGTTACAACTACAAAAAATCCATGTTTTTTTTTTGTTTGTTTTTTGCTGATAGGACAATACATGGCAGTGCAGAACTGTAAAATGGTAAACTGTAAAACTTATTTTTCATAAAATATCCAAAATCAATCAAATTTGTGAAAATGTTTAATAGGATGACTTTCTGTTCTTAATGTGATCTGAACAACATACCCTAAGTGGGGCACTGAGCACATCAAAGACAACAGAAAGAGCCACAAACAGTACAGACCTGGAAGAAAATCTGCAGAATGCTGCAAAACTGAAAGTAGAATGAAGCAGCAGGGCTCAACCCTAAACCTATAAGCACAGCTGCAACTATTATATCAAGGCCTAATCGAGGGCTAGACCTAAATTCAGTTTAGAAACTTAATTTTTTTTAATCAATCTGTAGATGTGCAAAAGCAGGAGAGACCCAGAAAACGGCTATCACATCTAATCCCACTAAACGACGTTGCTCTATAGTTGTGAAGTGACAAAACAGGAAACATTTCAAGGGGAGTGACTGCTCTTGCAACAATAAAACCACCGCAGGTAAACATCACACTATGATTGCAGTGTACGGGTGGCATCATTTTGTGGCTTCTCGCCCTGCTGTTGCTTCACACATCATCCCCATTTTGGGTGCACGCTGCTGCTGACGGTGCAGAGATCTGAATCACTCACACTGCATTCCTCCATGAGTCACACAGCAATCTAAAAACAAAAGACAGTGTTCCTCTCTCTCTCTCTCAAATCTAAGTCTTGCAAGCCTTCACACATTCTCTCTTTGTTTTGCCACCACGTTCTGCACCTCGCCTGCCTCTCCCCTTTGTCCGCTCCCTTCTCCGACTTGCACAACCTGCTTCCTGTTTATGTCAGCCCAGCATCAGACCAATCAGCTGGGAAGGCTGAGATCCTCCACATAGCTATTTACTACCCTGTGGCCTGTTTTAAAAAAAGACTGGTGGCAAGCTGTGCTTTGCTGCAAGGCTGCTGAGTAAGCAGGCATGTAAAGCTCCACTCTGTCCACAGATGACCTACATACATGTCAACCCCTTGTACTTTTTAAAGAGAAATTTAGTTTTGTATTCTTAGTTTCCATTTATTAAACTTTGGTGAGTTAGTCATTTTTTCTGGCAGTTGTAACAGCGCAGCAGGATCTACATGCTGACATTTTCTTTTGTTTGAAGGCTGGAATGTGCTGGTTTAAAGATAACAAAACAGCATGAGGCGGTTGCGTGTAAACTTTGGATGAGGTCACGCTCCGCCAACACAGCACAGTCTGAGATTAGAGGGGATTTTGTTCTGGATTCTCCCCTGGTGGTGTCATACCTTTTTTGCTCTGTCTTGTTTGCCGATTCAGCATCCAGCTGTAGGTTATCAAAACAGCCAGAACGTCTCTCATTGTGAACTGTCGAAAAAGTGAAAGCCATGAAAAACAACGTGAAGCGGACTGCGTGGAGTTCGGATTGGGCTGGTATAGGATTCTCAATGTATGATAAGCTTTGAGTACAAACAGACACGGTATTTAAGTATTATGTAATCGCATCAAGGGACAACAAACTTCTTTTGCAGAGAATTTTGTCTTCTGTGTCAAACTAAAGGCCTACAGGCTAAATCTGGAACATCACAGCAATTTATTTGCATCTAAACAACCAAAAAAGGCGTATATATCATCAGGTAGAGGCATATGTTCTTTCAAAGTGTATAAAAGGGCAAAAGCTGCAAAATGAATGGGTGTAAATTTATCACACCAGAGCAGAAAGCTATTTGTACTTACATACTGCTTTTAGGTTCAACCTTTGAATGAGCACAACCTTCATAAAAGTGATGAGATGTGCATTTCTGCTAATTTATCTAGTTTGTTTCATTAAGTTAAGCAGGCACCTTCTCTGGTTCTTTACAGGCAGTTTTTAGCTGCAATTTTGAACTTAAAGGAATGTGTACGCCTCAAGAAAGAGTACTAAAAATACCGTCTGGATGTCTTTATGTTTGCACTTGAAAAACAATCTAGAAATAAGTAAAAATGTCGTTAATTAAGTGTATTTACCGTTAATTTGAGCAGGTAAGTGAGATGATTTGCCAAGGGAATGAGTATTTTTACTCATTAAATAAGATATTTAGATAAAATGCACTTGAAATAAGACATTGCAATTGTGTTTTCTTATTTTGAATGTAAATTGTCTTGTCCCTTTGGCAAAATGTCTCTTTTACCTTCTCAATTCAAGAACAAATGCACTTATTTTAAGAAAAAATGACTTATCTAGATTTAGATTCATTTCCAGGGTGAATTCTCACAAGACAGCTGAAGCTACAGGTATATCCACTTTATGTTGCATGCAGCTGGGGAGGCATTCACTCTGGTACTTTCTGTTTTAGGACCATTAAAAGCTAAAAAAATCAGTATAACTGTAAATATTTGTTGATTTAAATGTGTAAAAGCATATAACTTGGTATATCTTTATACTAGGAACCAACCCATGCCTACACAGAGCATTCCCTGTTTAGATGTCCAGCCAGTGCCAGGTTTCTCTCGGGGTCTTGCTGTTAGACGAGGAGAAAATATAATCAGGGTTTTGCTGGGGCATTTGAGGTCACCGCGGGCATTACGTGAAGACTAATGCCTAATTCAGCCCTGGCTCTGGCAAACATGCCTGACATTCAGTGTTTACACCGCTCAATGAAAGCTCCCAGTCAGACGGCCCAATAACTCGGCCTGGAATTAGATTCAGGAAGTCATGAGATTTCCAGGTGGCCCGGCTTTCCTAGAATTGTTAAGCAGGGATTTTCAAGGCTTTGACAACACACATTACATTGAAGAGAGAGGACCCCCCCAGTAAGGACATTTTACATCTTGACATATACAGCATTTGGCAAAACAAATACTGAGCGATTTTAACATTTAAATAAAGAGAATGCAAGCTGTTAGATTTTCCAGAGGAATAAAAAAGGCTCTGCTTTGCTTTCGTTTGGAAAAGCATGAATTATGAATCTGTCCTGAACTCCTGCTGAACCCTCCCCACCAGCACCAGTCCAGAGATCTGCACCACATGACATCCCAACACACACTCATGCACCCATTGACCTGTGCAAATCTCTGAACATGAGAGGCAGTCCTCCATGCAACTCTGTGTGAATCATTGCTGTGCGGCACCTGGCTGCAGTTAGACCAGGGATCTTTTTTTCTTTGATAAACCCGACGACTGTTGGGAGATGACAGAGGACGCAGCCAGCCAAAGTGGAAAGATAAACAGAAACTGGTGTGTCGGGCGGTTATAGCTCCCGCCCTTTTTACCAGCTCTCATATGTGTGTGTGTGTTGTTCAATGTTTAACCTCTGTGTCAACAGCGCGCATGTGTCGCAACAGCATTCCTGTGAGGCCCTGGTCTTGTGACCCAGTGGTTTCATAATGGGAGCACAGCTCTGAATTGTTTTGTTGCTGGAGGAGGGACTCCTGCACCAAGGTGCAGAATGACGGGGTTTCATGTTCCTGCATGTTGGGTGCTAATGGGCAGAAAGGTGATGTGCTGCAGCTGAATGCACCATATTCAGACAGGGACCCATAAACCTGCTTGAACAGAAGCCACCATGTCTGCTCACTTTTAAAGCTGTGAATCAGAGGTCTCCAAAGTGCTGCCAATTCACACCCACTAAGCCCAATGTGCAGCTACATATCGTACATAGCTAATGCTACATACGCATAGGCCTTCCTGTCCTAATGTAATAGAAGCTATTTTGAAAACAACTTAGCTGAATAAGTCAAAGTTAGATTAAATCATTCATGGCCCACGTGGCACAACGTTTGAACAGGACTGCTGTTAATGGATAACTTCACAAGAGTCATGTGAGAGATCCCGTTCTTGAACTTTTAACTTCTCGTTTTGCATTCTTAAGTAAAGAGATTTCATCATTCAGAGGGAACACACCCTCACAGAAGACATTTGATTTTTATCTCCCTGAAAACATTTTACCTGAGAACAAACAGAAGGGGTTTGAAGACGGGGGGGAGGGACGGCTGCCTGCTGTCCTTCAGGGCAGCCCAGGGTGTAGCTAGACGTGTCAGTCTGTTTGAGAGCATTTCCTCTTCAGGGCTGTCTGGCTCCTCCCTCCCATTGTATGTGGCAACACTGTGTACGTAGGTGAACTTTATCCCTCTTTGAGAGGAAGATCTTTCAAACGATTTGCATGCCGCTCTATCGGGTTACGTGTGTTGTGCTCTCCTGCTGAACAATGCAGATCTCATTGCTTGGAGAAAAGAATGGAGTGAGGTCAACCTTTGTGTATGTTAATAACACCAACTGCTCCAACCTGTATGACAACTAGACAACTACCCTCACATGCAGAGACATTACCATGACAAACTGGAGTCACACAGATAACATTCACCACACCCAAATCGCCCTTCGGACGGCTGGCCCTGCAGTCGTTATAAATTTGCACAACACAAACACGCAGGGTCTGTATCGCCTTATCAGCCTCCTCCAAGGGCACTGAACTTTCCCACAGTGCTCTCCTCCTGCTCTTTCCTTTTTGCATCCCTCCCAGACGTTATTGTTGCTTCAAGGCTCTGACAGTGGGCCGGTGTGCTTCCCACAGTTCTGCTGCAACTGCAATCCAACCTGTTGTGGTGACTAAACCATCCGCCATGTGCCTCCCAGGAAAAATATTTGTCATTCTGTAGGCCACCAAACCCGTTTGTAGTGGAAGTTTACAGCAGCGGCGAACATGTCAATCAAGGGCTTCTGAAAGGGGAAGTATCTGTTTGGCTTTATGCAAAAAGAAAGAAAAAAAAAAACCCAAATATAATCAGCATTCTTGTTTTTTACTGACTCATCGAAGCGGAAAAGCTTAGCATTATTTACCTAAAAAAAAGAAGCCAAATTTCTGTTCGCCCGAAGGATTTTACCTCAACAAATTTTAAATGGTGTCAGCAGACGATTCACTTCTCTTCGCTGTTTTGGATCCTTCCTGTTTCTTCGTATTATTTCTCGTTTAGTTTGCATGTCTTAAAATAAATGTTTGAATGTGACTCATTCGACCTCTCCATTTAGTGACATCAAAACATCTGAAATGTTTGTAGTAGTGCAACAGGTCAGGTCAGTGCATTTTAGGAATGCGGCCACACGGGTTATTTTTTACTCGACTGCAAATTTTTCTGCATCTGACGTTACTCTGGTATGCAGTCTGACCTTCACATTTAGTCATGTTCCTGCCACACACATAAGAAAAAGCCATTTGTACTTTAACTAGAACACGTTTAACCCATTTATATACTTTGGATATTGGGCCCTATCCTTCCTCATCCCTGCTAAAAAAAAAACATCCCCTCAGCATGCTGCTGCCACCACTATGTCTTCACATGGGACAGTGTTATCAAACAGTTAGATGTTGGTTCCTAACTAACCTTCTTCTATATTTTTGCAGTCCCTATTCAATGGAATGGTATCAGAGAAAAGCCACATGTATGCCACACTTCTCACATTGGTTAGGGGTAAAAAAGAAAACCCTACGTACTGATTTATTTCCCTTATGCACTAGTATGCGTTGCTATATGTGGATATAACAGGACAAAATGTGGCAAATTTTTCAACAGTTAAATACCTCTGGAGTCTAGATAAAAGCGCGGAAATACTGACAAGAGCAGGAGCAATTTGTGTGCTTCAAGGACGTAATTAAAGTTGGATAAAACTATGAAACTATAACCGATTTGTCTTTAACCTCTCGAAGTTCACATCTACTCAGCAGCACTTATCATCTGCTCTCTATTTGCTATTTTAGCTGGTAACAGTCCAGTGGTTTTTGTTTGAAGCTGGATGAAGGGAAGGTGAAACATCATGCACAGATGCCCACAGCCGTAGCGGTTTTGGGAAGTTTATTACCAAGACAGGGAGACGTATTAAAGTCCTGCCCCTTACATCCTTCACTGCGGCAGGAGGCGCAACGTGACAAACAGTCCTCGGCAGCTGCTCAGGAGTCGGGCTTTGCAAATACAGCAGGCCTGATAATGACTACCAAGCCGCCGTGTCAACTTACACTTTTATGGGAAAGGCGAGGAAGGACGCCTCTGGCGCTCTCTGTGGAACATTGTGTATAAAACCAGACAATCAAAGCGGAGGGCAGGGAAACATCTGTGGAATCTGTGACGCCAACCTCAGCTGATTAATGATCACTACTGAAGGAGCACTATTTCCAAGAGCATGAATTTAGGAGTAAATTGCAGGAAAGCTAAAGCGGTATCGCTCTCCAAATTCAACCGCAACATCTGTGAACGATATGCCACAGTTCCATTATCCATGCTCTTCCTTTATTTTCCGCATGCAGAGAAAGCCACATGCAATCTCTGATCCATTTCCTACAGAGCGAGCACGGACAAAGTTTTCCAATTAGGCCAGCCTTCGCTATTCTTAGTCTTCCTCTCAATCACACATCATGTTATTTGTTATCGCTAAAGCCGTTTGCTTTCAAGGCAAATGTAACATAAAAACAGCTTCCTTTGATCCTCTTCCAATAGTAGCAGCCCAGAAATATCTCCTAAATAAAGGACCTATAAATACATGTGGGCACAATGAAGGATTATTTATGGAGGCTTTCTGGAAATCTGGCTGTGAAAGAAGAAAATATAAATCAGTTAGGTTTCCTGATAAAAAGGACAACAGCAGTGCAAAGATGACACCCACACTTGAATAGATAATGTGCCTGAAAGCAGAGCCTCAGTGCCGCGCTAACTGCACCACCGACAGGATGTCAGAGTCCATTTTCAAGCAAGGCAGCTCCAAAATAGACAGTGAATACTGTGAGGGATAGGCCTACTTTAGAAAAGTTTTATTTTGGCTCAGAGGAGGAGGTTACATAACCATGAAAATACTACTCCCTTTGCTGCAATCGATGGAAAACGGAAAATAAATGCTTCTTTTATAAAAGCAAGAAACAAGTAAAGACACCCCATTAAATATACACCTATTTATTAAAATGTTTTAAACATAATAATGTCTAATTGACATTTTCTCCTCCTATGGAAAATAATTAAGTTTTGACTACAGCTAAACAGTAAAGATTAAGTTGACTTTAACCAATAAATAACACAAAACTGATAAGAAAAATGTTTTATTTACTTATTTGGGGAAAGTAAGGACATTGTGACCCTTAATAGCTGCTCTGACCCACTTAAGCAGAAAACAAACATTTGCTTTCAGCATCTAATCAGTGTCTGAAATCAGTTTTTGTAAAGTTTGCTTCCCCTTTAAATTTTTAGTTGTGGGATGTTTGGGGGGTTTTCGTACCTAGAGTTATCTCAGTCAAGATCTAGGCTTTGACTAGTCTTAAAACTTTCCATTTGTTGCTTCTCAGCCTGTTTCAGGTGGAATTACCTGTAAATGTTGGATCATTGTCCTGATTCAGGCTGAGTTCTGCTTCAGCTTTAATTCCAACATTTTGCCAAATAGCTCTCTGTGTGGATTATTTTATGTTTATGCTAATGACATGAAACATCCCCAAACCATGACACTTTCACCTCCTTACTTCAGTGTTATATTTCTGGAAAGTTGCACTTGGTTGACGTCAGACATGTCCACAATTCTAGTTTCTAAATGATTTAGTTAGTCTGATTTCCAAATAACTCCATTAAAGCAGTATTGATCATGCTCTATGTCCTCTCTGCCCTTCATTTTTTTGTAGAAAATAAAAGGTGCTTTCCCTCTCTGATTGTATAGACATGCACTTTTATAACAATGGTAGGAAAGAGCCGCTGCAGATTCTGTGATGATAATTTTACATCTTTTGAGAGCATATTTTACCATCTTGCCATCTGCTCTGATGAACCTTACTAACACAGCCATACTCGGACATTTTAGTAAATGTTTTCATGAACTGGTTTCCTAAAAGAGAAAAGGCTGATTTTATTTAAGATCTCTTAAAAACTCTCATAAACTACTATCTTCTTTCTGAAAGGTTTGGTGTGACCGTTGAAGCATTTGTTTAACACACAAACAGACACGAAGTCCCCTTGGACCCTGCAAGAGCAAACCAGGTGCAGAGCGAGTCCTGCAGTCGTACTGGAGGAGTGGATGTGGGCGTTACTCCTGGCCTTCTGGAAGCCCTAAATGTGGCGTTATGCAGCAGAATGACATTTTAACCATATTCCCTGTACCAGTCACAGCCAGCACAGCATTCTGAACATAACAGCTGTGAGTCAGGATTCAAACCTCCTTTTAAGGACAGCAGCTACAGACAGAAGTGATACTGCAGCTGATGATTTAGACGGCGAAATGTAGAGGTTGTTTACATCAACGCCTCGTTGTGACTGAAAAAAACCAAGGGAGGAGGGGGGGGTTTCCGCTGGACAGGAAGCTATGACGACAGCTGGCTGTACGTGAAAGCTTACTTAAACTCAAACCTCAGTACTTTCTGTTCCTGGTTGGCAAACTGAGTCGGCGCAGCAGCAAGCCACTGAAACTACCTCCTGTTTAAAAATGGAAGTGAAAACAAAGATGTTCATTTACATTTTTTTTGTTTTTTTTGAGGGGATTTTTCTCCCCCCTCTCCCCTCCCTCGGTTCTCCACCTTTCACCAAGTCGTCTGTCCTCGTCGAGGCGGGCAGATTAAAGGGATGTGTTACCATCTTGGGTTTTTCTTTTTTTTCTAAATGGATACACATGTGGCACATCTGGGTCCAGGCCTGACTCATTACTCTCCTTCATTATGCTCCGTTCTCTGCAGCCATGGCAACTGCTACATGTTTGGCAGAAAGCTTTTGAAGGCAGTGGAAAAAGAGAGCGATAGAGGGGAGGGAGTGGGGGGAGGGAGAGCTCTCAGTAGTTGGCCTACATCCAGTGTAATCATGCCATGGAGCTGAAATGAGGCCTTTGGCAGCACACCAGGTTTCTGAGAACAAAGATGTGAGCTTCTAATGTTGGCGGTGGGGCCTGCTTGGCATCCTTTGCCATTTCCCAGCAGCCCTTGCCTTGGCCGGCTGCCAGCCAACCAAACCCCCCCCCCCTTCCCTGCTGGGACTGCAAAGAGGATCAGGATAAAGAGAGAGACTTGTTTTTCACTCGCCTCTTGCTCTGGCCAATGACATCACCTCTGCAGCCTCCAGCCCCCAGATTCCAGCCGCCCAGCACATTTTTTCCCTCTTGCCGTCCATCTTATTTCAAATCCACCATTTCAGACTTTTATTAAAAGTGACTCCTTAAATGACCACTTTTCTATGTAATATGGCCCATATGCTGCACATGATTTCCTCTTTCATGAAAGGAAATTAGTCAGAAAATCAATGTAAAATATCCAGACTACACTGACAACAAAGCAGAAGAAAGCTCATTATATTTCCTATCTCATCAAATTAAAATCAGTACTCTAATCCTTCCCGGGCAGGAGAGTAGCTAAAAATAGCACTCTAACCAGGATATATATGGTAGCTAGTCTAGTCAGTAATCTCCATGGCTAATTCCCTCAACCTGAACTGTGGAAAAAAATACACACGTTAACTCTTTGTGCTGCTTGGCTTACAACCTATTTAAAGTTTGCGTGCTTGTGGTAATCGATGGTAAAGGTATGTTATGCTGTGGGACTGTTTCTCTTCCAAACTAACAGGAACATTATTGTCACATAAAAAAAACCAATAAGTTCAAATGTTCTGTTAATCATACAAGTTTTATCCTCTCCAGCAATTTAAATATTTATACACAATGACTCTGATTCTGGTTTTATGTCTTTCTATTACACTTAACAACATGTCAACACATGCAACAACATTGTTAGTTAAGAAACTACGCCCTTGAAATTGCAACCTATATATTTTCTGTCCACCATCTAACACAAACACCTCTTATCCACCTGTAAGCAAAGTGGAGGACCTATGATGCTGCGGGCCTGTGGGTCTTAAGAAGCGTAACTTGTTGTTACATACAGAAACTGTAGTTCTTATTTCTGCATTCTTTACATCACTTTTAGGACCTGTGGTACTGTGGGCCTCTTTCTCGACCAAACCATCTCTGTCTTTAGAGAAAGGTTCCACTTTAATCTGCTTACCTCAGCAGTTGCTGTGAAAAGAAAAGGTTAGATAATATACATGTTCAATGGGACAAATGAAAACAAAATATCCAGAGCAGTGCTGTGGTTAGGTGGAAACCTTACAAATAATTTCCAGCGCTCTTCCTCCATGAATAAATTATGTGGTAAAATATTCAATAGGTTCAGAAAGTGTTAAAACACAAATAACGTCATGTCACCCTACCCACGGAGCTGTCACATGCTGGGTATTCCCCTGGCCTTCACCTAGCTCTCAGGCTTTATTTAGCTCCCACATGTCTTGATCTGCAGTCAGAAAACAAAGCTAAGAAATAAATCATACAGCCACTCTGGCTGATTTAGCCACCGGCCCTAACTGGTTGACCAATTGGGCTGGTTTTACTGTATAAATGGTTACCATTATCAATTAAGGCCATCTGGGTATGTTTGGTTTCTCTCATTGCTGCCTGCCTCTGTACTTTGCATAAAATGCAGCAACATCGTTCTTCTTTTCTTTTTTTTAAAAATTTAAATCAAATGGATCTTCCTCTTACAAAATCAGGTCATTTTGATTTAAATGAATCCCAGAATGCATCTTGCATAATAGCTGCTTGGCCCTTCAGCTATTTGCTTACACAAACGTCAACCGACTGGAAAAGCAAAAGGATCAAAGCATTAGGCAACTGTTCTCCACCGGTCTCAAGGAAAGACTTTTGTTTACTTTGTCCCTCGCAACAGCTATTTCCCAACTGTGCTATAAAACCCAACACCGCATTCCTTTGTTGTTCGCCGGGTGAGGACAGGGAGTTGAGAGAAAGCGGAGATGGAAATATTGCAGTTTACAATTAAACTAAAACTTGTGACAGTTGTGTACAGGGGAGGATAACTTCCCTGCGCTCGCTGGAGATAGATCAGGAGCAGGAGTGTCTTATTTTGTTTACGGAAAGCCTTTGAAGAAGGGCCCCATGCCACAGTGCATGATCATGGCCGCAGGCAGGGAGCCAAATGGCCTCATGTTCTGTGTAGATGGGCGAGGCGGATGAGGGTACGTGACTAAACATCTTGCTTCCTCTTTCCAACGTCACATGGACTTGCACAAACATATCCTGCTTTGTGTCTGCAGGTTTCAGACGCATTGCCTCACCCAAAGCCTGAGGCTAAGCTGCAACGAGCTGGAATGAGCCCAGATGAGAGAAGGAGAGAGAGAAAGAGAGAGGAATCCAAACTGCTTGGGACACTCCTCCACTTCAAACCTACACTTTTACTTCAGGGGATTTTGGCTGGGGTTTTGGTGTCAAACTTGTTTCATGTGACAATTTTCCCATTTTACGTAAAACTGTGAAGCAGTTCATCTAAATAAACTCTTAAGGCACATATCTAGGGGTATAATACTACCTACTGCTTTAACAAAAAAAGGTTATACAAACATTAAATCTATTAATAATCATTTTGTTGTCTAAATATGAATCACCTTCTGATGTTAATATCTTACCACTAATAGATAACTCCTGCGTCATCTTGATTTAGGGTTAGTGGACGGGTTAAATGCAGAGTTAATTTCCCCATTGTGGGACAATAAAAGATTTACATTTACAATTATTTGGTCCTGAAGCAACTTAAAAAACAACCTATCAGGGTTGACAACCTTTACAATCAAATGAGCTATTTGTACTTTGTTCCTATCGATATATTTTAAAGACTAAATAAATCAAACATAATAAAAGAAAATCTTTTATTTTACAATTTAATTTAAGATGTTTCCTTACCCTTAGAATCATTCTGTTTTCGGTTTTTATAACGATATCTCATTAAAATAAATCATGAAAATGGGGAAAAAAAACAATTATTTTGTACGTTTATGTATTTATATACGTAAGAATGTAACATATGCAGAATCATCACATCTTGTTGAGGCATCAGAAAGCACAAAGACAGAAATTTAAAGCATAAAAATAAAAATAAACACCCTTAGAGGACATTAATGTGAGGTTATACTCTTGTTATTAGTAAATCTGTTTTTGCAATTGTTTGTTTTATACCCTGGATTTGCTATGACCCTACCAGCTGCTCTGTCTCCTTAAAAACAAAAGACTTAATATTTGCTTTTTGGAGGAGACATTTCCAGACACCCTGTAGATAAACACATCTAAAATCCAGTTTGTTATCTGTGATTTACTCCCCATGAGGTACAAAGTAAAGCAACCTTTGGGCTAAAACAACCTCAAATAGTCAACAACAACCTCAGCTTTAAAAAGTCAACTAATCCCATGTGTAAGCACTTGTTTTTTCCATAAGAAAACTATCTACACAAACTTTTTAAACTTCATTGTTTTATTTTAATTTCACAAATAAAATGTAAGGATCCAAAAAAAAAAAAAAAAATATGGACCAAAGTTAACTAATTTTGTTTAACGACAAAACATTCAACGTCTCTGTTCTTAAACAGGAAAAAATACCAAAGAAGTGTTGAAATCTAGTCAGTTTTCATGATTAATATCATGGTTTGGGCTCCAGCCAAAAGGCTTCTAATTTTAACCCCAATGCATAATGATGATGGATTTATTTGAATAATATTTTTAATGGTCTTTCAGGTGAACCGTCTGTTTTAAGATCCAGTCAGCAGCTGTTTTTAATAAGGGTAATTTGGCTCATTGCCCAGAGCACCTTTTTGTCTACATAAGGAGTATTTTTTGAAATGCAACTAAAGAACTATGCAGACTGTCAGGACTTGCAATTGCTTTTAATTTTTTAACAAATTCAGAACTATCCCTTTAATGTGTGGGCAGAGCGAGAGTAAACTCATGCTGCAACCCCAGTCCATTCAAGTTTACAACACATAGCCTGGAAATCCCCACCTCATGACAAGAACTTCCTGGTTTCTGCCTAATGGAGGCGCTTACTTTTCCCTTTTTTTTATTATTAACACAAGACTAGGTCAGTAGTAGCTGCAGAAATGAGTGGTTAAAAAAAAAAGGTTCAACATTATGGTTGTAAAATCTTTCTAGTAATCCTAATAATATGCCCTTTAAATTTTGCGCAGCTGGAAGAAAAACGGAGAGAGGAAAAAAGAAAAAAGTGCATGCGTTTTTTTTTCTCTCTCTCTCTCTTGCAATGGGATTACAGTAGCTGGGTTGTTTTTCTTATAGGGTCGACCCACCTCATTCATTGCACAGCAGTTGTAGTAGCAGCTCATTGCGTAGAGGCGCTGTGCATTGAGAAAAACAAGAATAACAACCGGATAAAGGACAAAGCAAATTTATTTTATTTTATTTATTTTTTTAACATATAGAAAAAACGAAACCAAAAAAAAAAGTACAGTATATATATTTATATATATATAGTTATTATAATAATAACCTGTGGGGTTGTTTTTTTCTATCAGCCAGGAGCGGTGAGGTTTCAATTGTTTTTTTGGCAGAAGCTCAAGCGATTAAATTAGAAATAAAAAAAAAGTGACAGAGGCTGCAGCAAAGTGGGGGAGAGGTGGGGTAGGGGGGGGTCTGTCGAAGAAATCAAGTCAATAGAAACTGAAGTGGAAGCAGGCGTTTAGTCGTGGTGACGTCGCTGCTCCACATTGAGCCAGTAGTAGAGAGTCAGTGGAGATAGATAGAGGCGCGCCGGAGTAAAGTACACACCGACATGAACTTCTCCCGATAAAACTTCAGCCTTGTTGCTCTAAAAGCCGCAAGAGGACCACATTTTTTTCTTGTATCTTCATTTTTTTTCTTTCTATTTGTATTTTTTAAACGGGAAGCTCAGAGGAGAGGCTTATTTTGGGGGTTTATTTCTGTTTTTTTCTGGAGTGCGTCGCCGACGAGCAGCCATGTCGTCCGCGGCGGTCGCTGCTTCTTCCAGGAGGCAGTCGTGTTATTTATGCGACCTGCCCCGCATGCCTTGGGCCATGATCTGGGATTTTACCGAGCCCGTCTGCAGGGGATGCGTCAACTACGAGGGAGCCGACCGAATCGAATTCGTTATTGAGACGGCCCGGCAGCTGAAGCGGGCGCACGGCTTCCAGGAGGGGAGGTCTCCCGGGCCGGGGAAGTCTCAGCTCTCCGGGAAGGAGATCCAGGCGATCAACCATCCGGCGGCGGGGGATCCCGGCTCGCGGCCGCCGCAGCCCCTGGACCGCTACCCGCTCTCCTCCGACCGCCCCCCCAGGCTGGGACCAGAGTACCAGTCCGGTCGGCAGGCCAACGGCATCCCGGTCCCTAACGGATTTCCCAAACCCGACGAGCCGCCGGAGCTGAACCGCCAGAGCCCCAACCCGCGCAGGAATAACGCGGTTCCGCCAAACCTAGTGCCTTTGGTGAACGGGGGGATGACCCCGGTGCACGCCGTCAACGGCAGACCGGGACAGATGGGGCTGAGCTCCGCGCTGGCGGGCGGCAGCCCCGCCGATCTGGGCAAGAGACCCGCGTCGGTGTCCAGCACCGAGCACGACAGGGAGGGCAAAGACAAGCACAGACCGGACAGCCTGACGCCGGAGATCTCCGACAGCCACAAGAACCGAGAGCAGGAATGGGGGAAGCCGAAGACGGTGAGGGACCTGATGGCTCTGCACAGCTTCGACAGCAGGTTCAAGAAGGACCATGCGGCCATGCAACAAAGGGTGATGGGCTATGAGACCAGCCAATCCGCTTCTAAGTCAGGTAAAATATTTTCACTAATTGCACTCTGCTTATCGTGGGCTGATTAATGGGGGGCATGTGCTTTAATGAGCTTTTGTTTTGTTGCCTGTGATGCAATAAGTTGCAGCAGAAATGCAGATCTTTCTTTTCTAGTCTGAACTGTGCAGCTCAACTGTTTCCTTTAACCCTTTCCCACCTCCAGACAGAGGAAAGCACCCACGCTTGAAGAGAAAAGCCTCACCGGAGCCAGAGGGAGAGGGTACAGCCGCCAAGCTCAATGGGGAGGGACAGCAGTGGTTACCTCCGCCTGCCGAGGGTCTTAAAATGCCTCCAGTCCCCCCACCGAGCTTTTCATCTCCCCCCTCCACGATATCCCCTCACCCTCGCACCACCCCACCTGAGGCCCAGAACGGCCAGTCCCCCATGGCGGCGCTCATCATGGCGGCAGACAACGCGGGCGGGAACAGCTCCCCCAAGGATGGCAACCAGGTCCACTCCACCACCCGGAGGAACAGCAGCAGCCCCCTGTCGCCGTCCTCCATGAACCAGAGGAGGCTGACGCAGAGAGAGGCGTCCGGGGCAGGCACCCCCCAAGTGCCGGGCATGGACCCGGTGCACCCCCAAAGCATTCCGGACTCTTCGGTACCTGGCAGCATACCCCTGTGCTGCACGCTGTGCCACGAGCGTTTGGAGGACACACACTTTGTTCAGTGCCCGTCCGTGCCCTCTCACAAGTTCTGCTTCCCCTGCTCGAGGGAAAGCATCAAGCAGCAAGGGGCCACGGGTGAAGTGTACTGTCCAAGCGGAGAGAAATGTCCCCTGGTTGGTTCCAACGTACCGTGGGCTTTCATGCAGGGGGAAATCGCCACCATCCTTGCAGGAGATGTCAAAGTAAAAAAGGAGAGGGACCCTTGATTTTGTCTGAACACTTCTTCTGGGGAGGGGAGGCAAAAAAATCTGAGTATAAATATATAAATATCACATACATACCATTCAAAACAAACTAACGGACTTGTACATATTGGACCCAAGGGAAGAGTATACTTCGTAAACATGGTTGTATAATTTTTGATTTTTGAATACATTGTGTTTCTATATTTTTGAAGATAAAGGTATGTACTCATCATAATGAACTACGTTCCTCTTTGTTGATGTTTAACAAAAATTCTTGATGTACTTCTAGGTCTGGTGGCAGTTCCTGTTTAACGTAGAATGTGACTAATGCTACTCTACGAGCACTTGGCAAAAACTAAAATGCTTTTAGCTGTACTTGTATGCACTTGTTTAAAAAAAAATTGCCAAATACAATTTCTGATCTTGTATGAACTGATTGTCTGAGCTTGCTTCATTTGCGTTATACACGGGGCTGTGGACAGAGAGGACAAGGACACGGAGGGAGGGGGGGGGGGGGTGAGGAGGGGGTGTTGGGACTCTCGGGTTCTGACGTACAGGCTTGTTGTGGCGGCTCAGGAGGCTCGACTTACGCTGCTCAACATAAGTAGGTTTCGGTTGGATGACGGCGTCTCGTTGCAAACGTTTTGTGATCCACGCAGACGAAAACAAGACGCATTGTCCAAAGTTTGCCCTGGTTTCTTTTTTTTCTTCTTCTCTTTTTAATTAGAATTTTCCACCAAGGTGACTGATTGCAGAGCAAAGAAACAGGTGCCAAGTCATGTTCAGTCAGCTGGGATCTGTTGAGTCAGTAATGAGAAAGTGCATGACCGCCAACATGGTAGAATAACTGTTGAGCACCAATTTGGAACTTTTACTCAGACTCCAAATGTTTAGCCTTTATGTCCAAGAATGCATAACAGCAGTGAATTTTGGGTTGGTTTTTATTTAATGCAAAATAACCTGATTAGTTGTATCCACTAAAATATAAGACTTATAATTATTTTGCTCATTTTTGGCAGATTTGCACTGAAGCTACTGGGTATCTTTTGGTATATCTTGCAACTTTAAAAAAATGCATCCCTAATAATGTTGCAACAAGGACCTAGACTCTAGGAACTGCATACCTCCTTTGCGTAAACAATAAATTTGTGCTGCCGCCTTAAATGCAACGCTCTGAAACTTAAGTCAAACGGACCGCTGCAGATTCACAGCAGCATGGTGATAAAAAGTGGCGGCTCTACATCTGCAGTGGCCGGCAGGCAATCAGACTCGTCTCCACAAGCAAACGTCGGACATGCTGGGTGACAAAATGGAGCTTTTTTTTCCCCTTGTTCTTTGGTCCGGGGAAGAGAAGCAATCTTAGACAAAGCACTTCTGTGTAGCCGATGCTGAAATCATAGCCTGATATCTAGCAGATAGGAGGACTTTGTGTAAAGTTGAGTAATTATTACGAAACGTTATCTGCCTCTTCCCTAAGTTCAACCTAGCAGTTCCCCTGATTTAGCAGGACTAAAATGCATCCATTTCAGCTTTATTTAATCGATGTTGCTTCAGTATTTTGGGTGTTATTAAATCCATGAACTCTGTAGACTTTTGGACATGCTTGTACTGAAGGCTTCTCTGTAAGCTGCATGGTGTTCTGGTGACCTGTTTAATTCATGGTGTAGACTGAAAACATAACCTTTGCACTCTACTGTTTAGCCAACTTATTAACTATTGTCCTTTTTAACAAGGGAGAGGGAAAGTCTCCCAAGGGTTCAGAAAAAAACTCATATGTTACTAAGTTCCATTTTTTCCACATTATTTGCACATTTTCGACCAAGCTGTTTACTTTATGCGCGTCTTTCCGTTCTATGGAGAGTTATCTTATCAGTTGGACTTTAAAACCAGGAACACAACCCACTTTGACAAGGGTGACACTTAACTGTGCCAATCTGCAACACACCACCCACCACCTATCATGCTGTTACTGATTTTTTATTTTACTCTCTTTTTTTAAAACCAGTTCACAGTCTGACCTACCTGTTTGTCATTATTTTACACCCGCGGGCCAAAGTCGACCGGCCGCTTCAGAGAAAACATCAAACAAGAGCCAGGTGTGTTTATAACCTGGCTTAAAATGTGACACAGTGAGATACAAGAGGCCGATCCTGCCCATAAAGATTGACGTCAACAGGGCAAATACCTGTTTGCACAGCGGTGATTAAAATAGCCTGTGCTGCATCTAATACAGTAATAACGTGTCCCTGGAAGGAGGGGTGTCATAACACAAAGCTCCCGGGTTGCGTAGCTACCGGTGCACAACAGATGCTCCAGCTCAGCCTGTCTATGCTCACTCTGGAAGATCTTTCGGGAGAGATATCAGCAAACATTCAGCTTTTGAGAAAAAACAAAGTCAGCTTTAATATGGATAAAAAACAAAACAAAAACTAATGCATCAAGGGAATCCTCTCCCTTTTTTTCCGCCCTATGATTGTGCAGAAAGCACGATTTTGAGGTTAATGCCTAGCAGAGTTTTAGGTCTGAAACCTTTCACCAGATAACACCCGCTGCAACATTATACTTATACTATATCTACGGCCACGGTGCTGCTGTCTCGGCTGTGCAATTTACTACATTTCCCAATAACTTACTACAAAAAATATTCAAAGTGCTTTACTTTTATAAACCTAATTTTATCTTGTTTGTCAGGATGAGATTTCCATTGTATAATATTGCATAACATATCAGGGTATGAACACAAATATATAAATACTCTGGTATAAAAGTAATCCGACTGCTTTTATTCAAAAACAAATGGGTCAATAGCTGTAATCTTAGATGTTAATCTGACAGATGTACTTTAGCAATAATGCGGAATAAAATCCAGCTAAATTGAGCTATTTTGTTTTGATGACTGATGCATTTTAGTTTCCACATAATGTTTGTGTTTTTATCCAAGCACAGAAATGTCCAACTTTCTCATCAGGGAAGGGAGAAAGTTTTCTATCTTAATTCAAGTCAGCTGACCTGCAGAATGTGGCAACAGGTGGGGGAGGGGCATGTTTCTAAATGGATTTTTAAACTCTGTGAAGCCCTTTAGCTTTTTTCTGAGATCTGATTAAAAAAAGCTTCATTCCGAAATGCCTCGTTGACACAAAGGACTTTTAAAGCTGTAGCTGTTGAAACAGCTTGGCATGCCTAGATAAGAGCAAACATTACACATGTAGAGGTGAGGACTGGCTTAATTTTCAGCTGTTATTTCTCATTAAAAGGACTTAAAACCAGAAAAAACATGGTGGAACATTTTAGAAGTTTGATATTGGTAAATAAAAGCAAATTCCTGCTTTTGCAAAGTGCTTGTTCATCACGTTTTACCCCAGAAAGACTGGACACTGCCACTTTTTCTATCATCTAAATAAAAGGACATTCATTTTATTTATATTTAAAACCCTAATGTTTAAACCGTGGCATACCTTAAAGTTTAGAGTAGATTGACTCTTTCTTCTTGTATTTTCTCCTGTACCTGATTAAAACTGCCTGATGCAACATCTCTGGGGCTCTGCAACAGTAACAGTTTAAAACCTTCGCCTGCTTTGATAACAGACGTATTTCCTGTGTTTTTCTGCAACTAGAGGCATATTATAAGGTCTCTCCATAAAAGTACAACATAAACCAACAATTTGCATCTGGAGACATTTAACCTTTTTTCTCAGTAACTTCAAGAAGCAAACAAAAGTTATCCGACATTTCCTATTTCCAGTTCTTCTTATGCTCCCTTGCATCCCTGCTGCAATTTATCCAGCTGTTGCAACACAAATCAAATCAATCGATGGTCATAAAGAATCCTTCCAGGACTGATTGATTCTCCTGACTTAATCTTATTAACCAAGCTAAGTTTAAAGCAATAACTGATAGCGGAAGCAGAGCCTCCCCTTGTAATGGTTAACTCGGCCGTTATGCAGCGTTACACAAAGATGTTGGTGCTGCAGTCTCTTCTCAGAGGTCATAATTGTTGTTTGGAAAGCACAGGGTACAGTTGTTGCTCTGGATACACACGTCTCAAATACTGTCTGCAAACACCAAACATGTTTATTCTGATTGTAAAAAGCAGCCAAGCGTAACACTTATGCAGACAGTGCAGTCGCTGATAGAATACTATAGGTCTGTTGGATTTAGAAGTGTGGAGGTGGGCATGAAGCAGTCGGTGCAGCCAGCTGTTTGGCTAATGAATCTATGTTTAGCTCAGTAAATCAAAAGGCTCTCTCTGCTGCAGTAATCCCCCCCCCCCCGAAAGCAAGCAGATATGGGGACGCGCCAAAAAGAGTATCTGGTCCACATTTCCTCCACTCCTAGTTTAACTTTGCTGGCTTGGTTAATTTTAGACCTGTGGATGGGGGGGGGGATGCAAGGTCACAGCAAATGTTTGTATCGAGGGCACACTCTGATCTGCCGCTTTTTTTACCCCTCCCCTCTTTTTTTTTTCATCAATCAAAGCCTGAATCTGGAGCTGAGGGCTCCTGTGAGACTGGTAATGACGGCTTCTCTGCTCGGCGACATGGAGCTCCAACCAGCAATTAGGAGGAGCAAGGCTAAATCCGCAGGATGTGTAAAATTTCCCCTCAGATTCTTGGCTCAGTCCGTAAAGGAAGGGAGACGAATGGTGGGGGGGGTTTACATGGGGCTGGATGTTTACCGCTAAGGCCTGCAGAGTTAAGATGATTATAGTGCTGACTGCCAAATGTGTCTTAACTCTGGAACTTGTGTTTTCTCTGCTGTTTAACTGTTTTCCATTTAAAGCAGCTGATATAAACAAAAAGCGCCATTACTATGTGTCGTGTTTACCATTTTTGGAATTTTTTCCCCCCTTTAGTCTTCTACGTGTGTCTTTTTATAACCCAACGTGGCATTTTGAGATCCTAATATTTCATTTTTTACCTTATGATCTAACCTGTGTGCCTGTCTCATCTTCCCCCATTTCTCTTTCTCTTTGACTGGTGGTTACACTCAGCTTCTGTGTTGCCTGTATTCCCCTCTTTCTGCTCTGAATCGTGTCTGTGAAATGGAAATCAGGACTGAGCCCCCCCCTCTCTCCAGACATCAGAACGAGCCTGTGCCTCCAATGTTTTTCTCAGATCTTGGAGTGCTGCCAAGTCTTATAAGTAGAGCAGAAAGAGAGAGAGAGAGAGGAAAAGGGAGGAAGACGAGAGCGACAGAATGTAGGAGAGGAGGCGTAGGACAAAAAAAGATAAAAGGAAAGAAGATGACAAATGAATGAGGGAGAGAAGCGGTGAGCTAGACGAGGACAATGCATGGGACAGATCCAAAAGCGTTTGGACCTTTTTTTCCCCCCCTCTTGTTTTAGCCAAGCCCAGCACAATCCTCGCTTTTGTTTCTGCTGAGCAACTACTTCTTGCTTCTGGCCCAAGATCAGCTGATAAAGATGGCATGCTGCAACTGTGCCAGAAACAAAATAAACAAAACAATAGCGAATGCAATGCAGGAAAAAAAAAGGCACACATTTAATCTAAAATAATAGCCTCTGCTGGTGCAGGGTAGTCAGGAGTCAGAGTAGTAGGAGTTATATTACCACTTCCAGCTAAAGTTAGACTGAGCTGTGAGAGTGAGATGAGCTAAAAGTGGGCATACAAGCAGCCAGCTCAGATTTAATTCTGCAAACAGTGCATATTCCTTAAGACAGGGTCAGATCTACTGAAAAACTCTGGGAAAGTCAAACTGATTGTTCGGCTCAGACATGTACAGTCCTCCTCTATGAGGATGCTGAATGAGCCGTCGGCTGAACTGTCAGCTTTCTGTTTATTTTTTTATGTGTCATGTTGGAAAGGCATGGGCGCCTGTCCCCCGCTTCCCTCTGAGATGATTGTTTAGTCAGCTGAGAGTCTGGATTCTAGGAGATGAGATGTCCTGCGAGGGCCATCTGTGCGCTGCCTTTGGAGCTGAATAATAGCTCAGAGCCCGAGTGGGCCTGTGTACACAATAACAAGATTAAGAAGATCATTTCAAACAGAGTTGGACAAAAACCAAGATGAAAACGACTGTATAGGGAGAGGATACAGGAGAAATACTTTAGCTCAACATCTAAATTGAAGCTTGTGGTTAAAATTTAGAAAGTATGTGGAGACGTTACGTCTGTGGACCATGTTTGGATGTATTTACATCAAATGAAATTAAATAATTCCATCAAAAATGTTTAACTCATGGTATATAAAAGTGAAATTCTTATGATAAACTTGGGTATAAATATAATATTAATGACATTTGCTCAATATTTGCTCAACCCCACTTCCTTTCAAACAAATGAAGGCCCTAGTGGCATGGAATAATTTCAAATGTACCGAGTGATTGAACTACTTTAATTTAAAGCCAACAATTGCTAAAGTAATAAACACAGATTGCACTTGTAACAATACACTATATGCATTTATGTTTGATTTAAAAAATAAAGAATTTTTTTAAATTTTCTTTTAGTTTCCAAACCAAAAATGAAATAATTCCAAACTGCTGGCCTGCAATCAGTAACAGAAAGCAGTAACAGATTAGGGAAGTAGACGGTTCTGAGTCACGCTGGCTTTTCTTTGGCATCTCGTTAAACATTAGAGTCGTCTGAAAGGTTTGCAGATACGCATTTATCTTAAAATACAGTGAGCACCTGTTAAATTTAGTCATTTTAATAGATTCTACACAATTTTTTTTTTTTTTCCTAAACAGACATGCTCCCTAACATCTGAATTTCTCTAAACAAAGGGAATGTGTTGCTTTTACCCGGCAGAAAAGAGGTCTGCAGCAACAGGTAGGGGAGGGGAAGTACTGTGCTAGAGTTAGGCCAGCTTAAATCCAGCGACTATCCATGACCTTTCTAGGAATAACTGCACTAATTCCGTTTGGTAACATAGAGGAAAGGGACGTTTTCCAAGTACATTAAAAGTATTTAAAAACTATAAAGTGGTAAAAACAGTATAATGTGAAAAAAATGAAGCGTAAAACAATATGTTGTTCACACAAACTGTTACAGCTTTCATTCTCTTTCCTACAGGGCACCGATCGGTCCCTGCAAGATGCTCCCTGAAGTTCTCAGCAGAAACCAACAAAAATGGGTGGCCCTCAGAGTTATGGCAGTAAATATTGTCTAAAGAGTTAGAATGCCTTCAGTTAGCCAGCTGACCAGAAGTGCACAGCAAGAGGCAGTAGTCTTTGTTGCTAAAAGCCAGAAAACCTTTTACTTAAGCCGTGCCGAGCTTGGATAATTTAACAGCTACACTCGGTTCCTTACGACCATTTACACACCATGCTAGCACGGTTCCACGCCTCCTAGTGACGATCTACGGTACTACTGCTCTCTAGAGGTAAACAAGCAAATCAACATGGCATTGTCCATAACATCCAGGGAAGCTTGGTTATTGTTGTGATATTTTGTTGTTTGCGGAGAGTCAGGCAAAGAAGGCAGCCTTTGGTGAATTTACTTGACAGAGTCAGCTTTTGGGAAGTAGTTCCAACAAACAATAGTCTAATCAGGGCTTACAGATGCAGGGAACAATGAAAACATTGAGGTTCATCACACTGCTGAGCAGAATCATCACTGGAAATTGTGTCGCCGGTAGGAAAGCTAGTATTTTTATGAATGAGGCTGAATGTAAGGAGAAGACGTAGTCTGTGCTCTTTGTTATCAGGGAACCGAACCACAACTGAAACACGCAAAGACCTACTGATGAACTAGTACCAGTTTAACGTTGTTCATTTGTGTCTGGCATGGTCCGGTTCAGTTTTTCATGCCATTTACACTCATCAGTTATCTTGGTTACCGTGCTCGGATTTTGGCACGGGCTCAAAAAGAATAGTGTATATGGGGCTTTATTCA
This sequence comes from Cyprinodon variegatus, assembly GCF_000732505.1. Classification (NCBI taxonomy): domain Eukaryota; kingdom Metazoa; phylum Chordata; class Actinopteri; order Cyprinodontiformes; family Cyprinodontidae; genus Cyprinodon; species Cyprinodon variegatus. Next base: position 1,052,804 of record NW_015150648.1, read on the forward strand.
CTTTTTATGATATCGTCAAAATCTAGAAACAATATAAAGTAAGACCTTGGTAGACTAACCGACTCAAACCAGTTCTACAGAGATCCTGTCCTTTGCTTGCTAGAGTAGCAAACTCACATACCTTGACACATAATCTGTTTATCTGGGAATGCCTTGTGTGTACATATCTACGTGCACATTAAAGCCCATCCACAAACTAACTGTAGTGTTTTTTCTGTCCGTTACATAACAGTGAGTGGGAGCTATTTCTCCTCTCTGTACTAATGCTGTTGTCAATCAAAGCTTAGTGGCAGCCGCTGCTCAATCTCCACTCAGAGGCAGAATAAAGCTTTCATCGCCCGCCTTTGTTCAGCCTGCCGTGCCAGTCAAAATGCTTGGCTCTGCCGTTTTCACCCCCGGCTCTCATTCCACCATCTTTCTTTTCTTTGTTTTCCGGCCCTGCTTGAAACAATATTCTCAGGAATTGTTTACATTGTCTCCCAGCCCAGGAACATTGGAGCTGGAGTTAAGGAGCCAGAGGAGGTCGGGTCAGCAGAAGGAGAGAACAAGCAGGGCCTCTGTTTGACAGGTGCGCTCTATTATTGGAGCCGGCCACTTCCAGTGTGTTACACAACTTTGTCGCTCACACAGGTTTATTTAGACTGTCGGCAGAGCCTTCGCAGTATCTGATAACGTGGGCAGAGCGTGTCCCGACAGGTGTCGGAAGGGGATAATGGTACGCTAAATAAGAGAAGGGTTTTTATAGCTCAAGGTTGATGGATTGAAATTTGAGGCACTTGGAGGCTGGAATTCCAGATCTTAATTCCCCGGTGCTGGCAAAAACACAACCCAGCTATTTGGATCTAGCAGGGGCACACATGTATTTAGCCATCATGACATAAAGTATGCTAATGAAAGGTTGCACTTGATATACTGTATACATGTCTGCTGCTCTGTAATGATATAATCACAGAGGAGAAAACAGCAGCTGCTCCCCTCCCTTGTCCTCCTCTTTGGCTGGAATGTGCAGGGGGAGAAAAATGATCCGATGTCATCCGGAGTGATGGAAGCTTCTCTGTTGAGCCAGAGGAAAATGTTCAGGGCTGGGAGCAGCAGGGGAGGGGGGAGAGCGGATATTTCTGGTTGAGTGTGAGTTTGAGTAAGTCCGGGCACAGAGCCAAGCATGCCGATGGAGGGGGAGAGGGAGAGGGGGCAGGAGGGTTTTTTTTTTTTCTTCTTTGGGAGAGAGACAGAAAGTCTTTTGGGTTTGCGCACCATCAGTCTCACTAGCACACAGCTGCTTCTGGAAAATTCTGCACTCTGCCCTAGTAAACCACCAGGCATGACATGAATAACAAGAATGGCCCAGGCTTCAAACAGTGGCTGCTTTTTGCTTTTGACGTGGGCCTAACAGACTGGTACAAATGCCCTGGCCTTGCACATAGTGGAAAAATCAACAATGGAGGGGACACTGGTGCAGAATGTGGAAATAAAATCCTGGCTTTAGGAGGCTTTGTCTGGACAGGGACATAGTTGACCCTGAGGGCTTTGCAAAAGGCCGCATGACAAAATGCCAGCTGATATGTTTTGATGGGGGTTACTGGTTCACCAGCCAGTCACTAATTTGAGAGTAGGGACCCAACGGATTGCTTTCAGTCAGCTTGGGGTACATAATTATAAAGTGTAAAAATAATACCGTTTTTTTTTATTTTTTATTATTATTATACATAGATATGTGTTGTATTTGTGTCAGTGGGCTTAATGTTGGTACCCCTTACAAAATGCTTTGCAACCAGTTGCTTTAAGAAATCAGAGAATTAGAACGAGGTCATTTATTAGGCTGTCCAGTAGTTTAATTTCAGTTCGATAATAAAGAAGAAAGCGATAAATAATCTAGGTTACAGTGAAAGGGGCCAAAGGTTTGGAAGCAGCTTGTCCATAAGACTTTTCTTAAAAACCAGCAGTTTTTAGCAGATGCACCAGATTATTGCTTAAGAAATGTACTTAGCTTTGAAAAAGATTTACATTTGTCACAACCTTAATACAATGGTTGGAATAAAAAAAAAAAAAAATCTTACTCTGCATCTCTTTTAAAAAAGCATGCTGCTGGTGAAACCAGAGGAAATTTATCTGAAGAAAGACAGAAAGATAAAAAAAAAACGGATATAGTAAAATGTGCTCTGATAAGTTAGTCTGCAGCATGTCAATATACCGTTGCCAGGGAAACAGGAAGAGCACACACATGAACGCAGTCCAGAGAAAGCCACTATGCACCCTCTCGCCCCCGCATTTCCCGTTTGAGAGCTCTTAGTAGGATCTGCGGGGCTGTTCAGGGTTTTTTATCTCTCTAAGATCTTCCAAGAAGAAAACAAAAACTGACCTCTCACTGACTTCTGACCCATAAGGATGAATATTTGGGATGAGCCCCAATCTGAATTTTATAACATTTATGAAACATCCCGTTGTTTTTAAACTTGAGAGTAAGATGCAAACTGATTTTCCAACAAAAATGATACATGAATGAAATGAAATGAAACATGATACCATATTTTTTTTTTGGGGGGTAAAAATTTGAGGATTGTTGTTAATCATTGGCTTCTAGTATGGTAGACAAACATTAAAGAAGGTAGCCTGATAAAAAATATTCAGTCTAAATGCAAAAACGTCCCATGCTGGCAATTTGCAGTTAAAAACATGATGGTAGCTGCATAATCCTGTGGGGTGTTGTTTGTTCAGCGACAACAGAGAAACCGGTCAGAAAGAGATGAATTAAGCTACTTTCCCCCTGACAGTGGGTAAACGTGCTTTCCTATTTTCAAATATGGGTTGACCCGCTAACATCAGCAATTGGCTCCGGTGAAGATTCTCAGTGATCCATGTCATTGTTTAGCTTATTTTCAGGGCCCGTCAGAAGTAGGTCCATCCTTTGTCGTTAACAGTATACCTGCTGTGTGAAGATATGGCTGCAATGGCTGATGATTTTGAAGTTGCTGTCTTGTTATTAACCTGACTCCGCCAGATGGATTTGCTCCGCATATCCATCTGGAAACCTTTCCGTTGAAGTAATTTTGGGAAGGGGCGAAAATACTGGTTAGCTGATTGGCCTATGTTGGTGATAGACGGGCCAAATAAACCAATCAGATCAACGAAGCATATGACGTACTAACAGAGCGACGACGAAAACACAACCACAAGCCAGGCTACTCTTGCTGCTGCAGGTAAAGGCTCGTTAGCTCAGCAAATAAGCAACACGTCGGCAAAGGATATTATATTTCAGTGAAGAAATACTCTGTAATCCCCATAAAATTTGCTCGATAGCCACGCTAACGCTAGTTTCATCGGCTGAAGCCGCCATGTTCTTTAGACTGAACTGTCGCGCTTCTCGTTGCGTCACACCTCAACCCGCCTCAAAGCCAACGCTGATTGGACGTTCGTTTGGTGAACGGCTCCAAATTTTCTTTAACGGAGAGTCTCCAGACTGATCTGCGAGTGAAACCTTGAAAGCTCGCGAGATCAGGATGGTCTCACGAGGCTATCTTGTTATAATCTCTGCTGAATTAAAGGGCTGTCTCACAGTTATTGGGTAATCTAAACAACATTTGTTTAAAAAAAATCCTTTGATGGGTCAAACCTAAACAAAAAACACTGAAATAGGATCTTTGGAGGGTCCTAAAGCAGAGGCCCACCAAGGGAACCATTTATATCATCAAATAAAAATCCAATGAAATACATAAAAGTTTTTGGTTGTTTTCTAAGAAACTGTAAAAACACTCAAATGTTACGAATTCTATTGTATGGCTTTGAATGCGTCACCGAGGTCGGCTGAAGAAAGCTAAGCAAAACAAGCATAGCCTCTGAGAGGGCATGTGCCAGCTGGTGTGTGTTGCAATGTTTCTAACATGACCAGTCAACACTTGTCCTCAATCTGAGAGCCTTACTGCCAAAGAGATTCATGTGAGAGATCTGCTCTACGCAGGAGATAATGCAGGCCCTTATCCATCCATGCGGCTGATGGCTTTAAAGAAAGAAGCCTCCTTGCTGTTGACATTTCCCTGCCCAGCCCATGTGAACACACAGTACCATGGCGGCTACTCTTAGGCTGTCTGTATCCATGACCGATAAAGGGGTGAGTCAGCCGGTTGTTTATCCCTGTCTCCTCCTCTTCCTCCTCTGCCTGGCTATACACCCCCATACGCCCCCGTCAGCCTTGCTCACAAGGCCTTATGTGTACATTCAGCACATGGCCGATTGTATAAATAGCAGCGACCGCGTGGCTCGTAGCTGACACCTGACATTTTCATGCCCCAGCAAGCCTCTGATACATTTGGCGCTTGGCATGCATTCTTTTCCAGGGTTTATCCATCTGCTGGTGCAGAGCCCAACCCCCTAAGCCAATACTATGTTCCTGTAACGTAACACGAGGCTTGCCTTTCCCTCTATTCATCTCAACAGGCAAGCACTGCATGGCACAGAGTTTACCCCTCCCTCCTCTGTGTTTCCCCACTTCCCCCTTTCTTCCCTCCAAATCCACCCCACCCCTGCAACAAACATACTTGCGCTCTACACCCCAGTCGTTTGTCTTCGGCTTTACCATTCAGCTGGTCTCACCAAGATGGAGAACGACAAAAACAAAAAGTAAGCGGGATGGGAATTGTGCGTAGCTGGGGTGATAGAGCTGGCAAACAGAATGTGAGATTGTGTGCAGGCTGAGATCTTCATGGCTGCCCGCCAGGTTCCTCCAGCAGCAGGAGCAGCAGCGGCGGCACTGCAGCATGTCAATATGGCCGTTGCCAGGGAAACAGGATGAGCACACACACCAACGCAGTCCAGAGAAAGCCACTATGCACCCTCTCGCCCCTGTGTTTCCCATTTAAAAGCTCTTAGTAGGAACTGTAGGGCTGTCCTGTACAGATTTGTGCATCACTCTGAAATTTGCATGAAAAGACCAAAAACCAGTCCTTCACTGACTTCAAAGCATCAGTATGACACTGGGCATGAGCCTTAGTATGAATGATGACATTTATGAAGCATCTCCATTAGTTTTAGCACCTTATCGTAAGACGCAAATACATTTTTCAAAGATGAGAATACATAGCCTCTGGTACTAACATGAAAAGGCTCAGCACGATGCTGTTCTTGATGTTTATTACAAATTATCACACATAAATCAAGCTAATTTTTAAACACTTGACTCATCTTTAAGAGATGTAATTTGTTTAGATTGGGGGATTTTCTGCAAAAACCATTACTTCATGATGTCCGCTTACATTTATAGATGTCCGCTTTGGTGTAAATTTGCTTTTACCACATATTATGGAGCTGGAAAGGGCCCCAGGTGGCAAAAGGCTGTGAGTTATTACAGGCAGGTCTGAGCTCCTCTGTCAGGCGTTTTCAACGAACAACCTCAGAAATACATCAGGCTGCACTGTGGCTCTGCAGCAAGGTCACAGCTTGCAACATACGAGTGAAGTGTTTCAATGAAATGAGCCACAATGTATCACAGCATCCAACCAGCCAGCCTCTTACTGCTACTGGAGAAATGCTACTTTATGGGTCGACACTGGACAAAAAAAACCCTGCAAAATGTTTCATTTTCAGTTAATCATGTTGGAACAGATTGTTTCGTACTCAGTTCAAATGAATCCTTCTGGTTGAACTTGCAAATATTGTCATTTCAAGGGATAGAACAATAAAAATGTTTGGAACATTATAAACTGTTTTCAAAATCCTTCACAGATGTGTTTTTTTATTCAGCTCATTTTACTGTTGCAAGAGTATTCTCATGAACACCTGAAAAATGGACACCAAGGCATAGGCCAGTTGACAATCTGAAGTCTCTTATTTAACAGAATTATCCATTAAGCATCCCTTATTTATATTAAAAATGCCTCTGAGCAAACCATCCTAACAGTAGAACATGGTAGTGGAAGCAGCATGCTGTGGTGATCCATTTCTTCCTTGGGAACAGAAAAGCTGGGTAGAACTGATTGAAAGAAGGATGGAAATAAATAAGGGCGACCGTTAAAGAATCTGATAAAGGTCAGAATCTTTGATAGGGATTCACCTTCCAACAGCAAAACCACCCTAAACTTCATTTAAAGTGGAGTTTTTATGCGTTAAGAAGGTCCAGTCAAAAGCTGGAATTATATTTAACTTAGAACTCCTGGCAAGATCTGAAAACTGGAATAAGCAGATGATCATTATCCAAAATAACTAATTTTTTTTTTAGATGTGTTGCAAAGAAAATGGGAACATATTTCCTTCTTCAGGTGTGGGAAGCCTGTAGAGATGCAGCTGTAATTGAAGCAGAAACATAGTCCTTGGATGTTGCTCTGTCACTTAAAAAAAAAAACAGCAAGACAAAATAAATTTGTGTCGATAAAAAAATGTGGAAAAGGTTTCAAATGTTATATTTCTTCTATTTACATCTATTATTTACAAATAAATCTTCATCGTTTAGAAAAATGTTTCTCTTTTTTTCATCGAGGCAGATTTTCTTTGTGCTGAAGGACAGTTAAAGGACAGATCTGTCTGTCAGCCACACCTAGCTGGCACTCTTATCCAAGTTTGGCTCCGTCTGTGCTCGTCTCACTGGAGGGGGAAGGGGTTGTGCCAACTATAGCGCCTCAGTACTTTTCAGAAGTCTATCTGCGCCTGTGAGAGCTCTAACAGCTGCTGCTGCGGTGTCTGAGCTTGCTCGGGGATGCAGATGAAAGTGCTGATGTGTCCTGTTATTTTAGGTCTCATGGTGCCCTCGAGGGGGCTCAGGAATATTTGTAAGAGACTGGGCAAGAGTGGGTGGGGATGCGGGTGGAGGGATGCGAAAGGAGAGTGCATGCGTGCCCACAGGGGATCTTAGGAGAGAGCTTCTCCCAGAATGCAACACGACACTCGTTGCCACATGGGGCGGTGGGAATCCTGAAGGACGGGGGAGGAAGGGGAGGAGTTGCTGACAGAACCGAGCTGAGCGACGGGCACAGACACGAGCGCAAAGATGAGACGCTCTCTGATGGTTGGCAGTATTTTTGGCTGCAGAGAGGGGGGGGGGGGGGGCTGATGGCCTGTCATCCTTCAAGTGCTGTTCAACGATCCACCCTTCACTTTATCTTTGGTTTCAAAGCTCATTCTTGATACTGAAACCAAATCTGACCAGCCTGTATCTTTTGTACATTTAGCACATTTTTTTTTCATCAATAGATAAGGTCTGAACTTTGAAGCTGATGTTTTTCTGTAACTCTGCAGCTTTCATAAATCCACGATAGCTCAGTTCAAGTAAGTGAGCTGACAGAGGGAAAATAAAAACTGATGCTGTTATGAGAAATAGCTTTTTTCTTTCAGTCTGTGAACTGATTTACTGCGGCTGCTTAATATTTTTGTGCATACTCTCAGATTGTCTCAAAAATCACAACACAAAAACAATACCGCATTTATTTTATGCAAGTAAAAACAACATGATTCACATTTCTTCGAATACATCAACTATGTGGTCAGTTTAGTGACTGTATTGACATAATAAAATTCTTATAATTGTCTATATTTTAATATAAACAGATCAAAATCAAGTTTAGAAAACTTTAAGATGTTTTCTTACATTCAAAATATGTAGTAGACGTTTTTATTTGTGCCCACTCTGTAAGTTAAAGTTTGAAAATTAAAAAAATGTATATACTCAGCCAAACAATCTTTTGCAATTGTAACAAACTGTTATGATGACACTATTACGCCAGCATTGATCCGATCAGGAAGAAAACAAGCATGAAGAAGAAAGTCTATCTCATTGATTGGTCAGGAGCAAAACTAGATCATTCATCCTCTTCCTCCATCACTCAACAAAACCTTTGCACCACATTATTAAACTGTTCTTCTAACTTTGTGCTGCTATCACTTTGCTAAATGTTTAAACACCTTGTTTTTCTAATTGGTAGACAAGCAGCTGATATACATAGGCCTTGTTTTTCTGATTCTTTTTCTTATTCCACTCAGTCAGATGCTTCTGTATCACATCCTCCCTTGCAGCTGTTTAGCACAATGGGACGTAGAAAATTACAAGCTTACTGCTCTAGGGTTTGGATAAACCGTGCTAAGAATGGCAGTTATAACGGTGCCTGCAGACACCAGTTCCTGTCACAGTAAAAATTGTTCTGAAGATTTTGTTGTAAAAGCATAATTGACATTATTTATAGTGAAATGTCAGGACTCAGAACTTTGGACCCAGAATTCAACCAGACAGAACTGAAGTGATTTCTAAAAAGCGTTTTTTTAACTGCTCTGGGATCTGCGGCTCATCGGCTTGGACAGGATGACTGGAATCTCTGTAGAGGTAGAAACTTAGGTTAATGACCATGAAACTCTGAAGGGGAAAGATAGCGAACATGTGAGTCACTAACCTAGTTTTTAAGTTTAGTCCGAGCTCAGAGGAAGGAGTGAGATCCAGCCGAGTGATGTTCGGCAGCATGAGGTGGAAGCCGCCCAGAGAGTTACAGAAGAAGAAGCCAAAGGTGCTGCAGAGCAGAACGAGAAGCCAAGGAAGAGCCGGTGTCGATGAGGTAAACAGAAGTCCAGGCCAGAAGATCAGAGCTCCTAAAAGATATAGAAGGAAAATCCAAGCCAGGGTCAGGAGACAGATCCAAGGTCGTTAACAGGCAGAATCCAATGGAAGTGCAAAGACAGGTCAGAACAGGGACAGGCAAATTCAGAAGTCCAGCAGCAGAAACCAGTCAGGATCAGGTAATCAGAAACACACTGGGCACACTAGAAAACTCTCACCTTCAGCTCGATTAATCTGGCACTGATGTCTGGGACCAAGCAGTTTAAATAGGAACTGGAACAGGTGGATCTGATGAGTGAAAAGGAAAACTCGGTGGACCCCGGCAGGAAGAAGAAATAAGCCAATAATCCAGCCATCAGTTCCAAGATAGTGACAGTTAAAGTTAGCAGAAATTATGAGCATAAGCAGACTTTTCAAACTGGACGAAAGGTTCATAGTGGGGAAAAAAAAAAGCCAATCAAAAATACTCAACAGAACTTACCCATAGGTAAGTTCCCTATGGGTAAGTTTCTACTCATGTACTGTACATACTGTCACAGATAGAAGCAGAGAGAGAGACCGGGGCTAACGTGTTCTTACATTTTCTGTTACTCTAATCATATCTATTATAAATCACCTAGATAGTTTCATTCATCTTTAAGGTTTTAACCAATATCTGACCTCTGCCTTCCTATTTTTAGTTGTGGCTCAATGACATATTTCTGCTGCTTAAAAAAAACTTCCGTCTCAAACTTAATCGACAAGTATAAAAAAAGCCAAGTAATTCAGACTCATTACCTCACAGTATAGTACCAACTTTCCATCCTGTGCATGTGTCAGTAGCCCTGCTGCATATCAGCAGCTGCTCGCTGCTCGTAATGGTATTGCCAGCACTCACATTACCATTAACTCTCTTCTAGCTCTGAATTTTATCTGGGATCTTTGCACAGATGCAGCGCTCTAATTCTCATTCTTCTCACTAGTGGCTATATTGTTACAGCCTGTTTTGCAAGGTGTATTAGAGAAAGGTGCTAAGTCATTTTCCTAATTACAAGTCCCCTCTAGCAAAAACGTAGAAACTACATGATTTATTTGGTTGCTGTTTAATAAAAAACTGTTCAGGATTCTCAGTGTTCTCTTGTTCTGCTTGCTCATGTACAAATGATGCTTTAATAACTGAGAGGGAAACTTCAAACAGTCGCCTGATTTACATATTCAGTGTAAATGTCCAGTTTTAATCCTTTTTCATGTATAATATTCTATGCTGCAGTGAAGACACAAGTTAATTAATTTTTTAATCATCTTTGGTGGTAGAATTTGCTGACTCAGGTATTTATCCTAAACATAGAATTATCTTATTCTGGCTTACAATTATAAATGTCAGTATTTTAGATTGCTTTAGATTTGATCTATTAGGTTATTTGGACCGAACCAGAAATTAAAACGGTATGTTTGGCTTTCAGACTCATTTTTCATATAAATTACACACATTCTCTTCAAAATAAAAGCCTTAGAGTTTTCATATTTAAGAGCTCTGCAAATGGAGGAGCTTCATTGCTTGATAAAATGAGAAATGATTCTTCATATAAAACTCTGTTTCCTTTAATAGAAATTGTAATACTTGAGAGTTTAGATTATTGCAGATTCCACAAACTGATGGATATAAAAGAGGGTATGAAGAAAATATTCTGTGTGCCTTTTAGAATAAAATTTCAAGATATTTAAAAAAATAAAAGTCTTGCTTTTTATGTTTTATTTATTTAAACAGGCTCATCATTGGCTTTTAAAGACCTAAGTTGAATCATTTTGGTCCAAAATTGGCAACATATAAATGTACTTGTGGTCTTGAACATCACAATGCTATGTCTGACCACCATCAAAATCACATTTTTATCTTTCCTCGTAGAGGTTTCTTTAGTTATTTTGAAAGGGGCAGTTTGTATTTTGAAATATTTGAGTGTTTTGGCTAGAGCCATGTTAGTTTTTGAGTAACATGCTTGTTGAGTCAGATGACAAAACTTGCAGTGTCACATTTGTTTTCCCAACATTAATCATTAGATGAAGTCATAAAAAGGGCTCAGTTTTAGAGATCTGAATCGCATGACTGTGTGTAAACAAAGAGCCAAATCAGACCACTTTGTTATTTTAGCCGCTCATGTGATCAGCCCTGCACACCAAAGGTCCGCTGACAGCCTCCCCGGCCCGGGTCCTTTGCAGATTGACAGAGACAATCTGTTAGCAGAGAAACAAAGGTCAGATTTCCAGCTCACAGAACCAATCGTAACAGGGGGGAACAAAATAGGGCCGAAAACAAGCATGCTTTGTTTTCATTTCAACAATCCAGCACTTGTTGTACTCTGAACTGTGATGTCATCATCATGCTCCATCCTTTCTGCGACCCCATGGGCAAAAACTCCAAAATAGTTCTCAACAGAAGATGCATAGCAATTAAACGGTAGATTCTGTTCAGGCGAGCAGATCCAGACATGATATAAAGAAAACAGAACTTGCTGTTCGCCAAGTTGCTTTCCCCTGAAGGAAGCAACTGGAGCTCCAAAAATCTGTACCATAAGTATTCTGCTATTATGTCATCTGCATGTTTGGATGCAGCAGACAGCCTCAGAGACACATCAACAGATAGAAAGCACATAAACGATTTACAGCAGAGTCTGGAGAGCAGCCTTGAGAGCAGCAATGACTTATTCTCTGCAGAACCCCTGAACAACTAATGCGACAGACCTTTGATGGTGTAAATGATGTAATACTCATGATAAATGTGTCAGGCTTTGGCCTTAGGCTGCTCTGAATGCTTTGGTCCCTGCGGGCCTCATAGGCCAAATGGTCCAAAGCGGCCCCATCAATACCAGACCGAAAGAAAAGCTCCAGATCTCCTCAACCACAGTAATTAATCTCAGTCTTGTAAGCAGCTGACAAGCCTTTATCCAAACACAAACAATGATGTTCTTGTAGGGTGGGGTGAGGTGGGGGGGTTGGGTGCGGATGGGTGTTTAGCTTCACTTCTTGCTGTCTTTACCTGAGATTAAAAATTCAAAAGCAACAGGATCAAAGTGGAATTACCAGGCTAAGCCCTTTTGTAACAAAAGCAGAGGTGGGAGATGAAAAGTGTGGAAATTATCTATCTTCATCCCCCTCTGCAATGCCTGTTAATGTGATTTACACAAAAAAAAGGGAGAAAAACAGTGTTTTGGTGACCTTATTACCATGCAAGTCAGTTTTAATTTACATCAATTTTATGGCGAAAGCTGAGGAAAGATGGTGGCAACATCAAACAGTGAAACATCTCCCTGCAAAAGGATTAGCAAATTTATTTTGGAAACACGATTACTTCCTTCAAAGGAGATGAATGAGAAGATTGAGGTGCCCCTGTGCCTTCGCTGTAGTGACGTTTTTCTTTTAAAAATTCTTACCCCCCTCAAAAAGTCCTACTGCATGTGCAGCCCTACATTTAATAACTGTTTCCAGAAACTTTTAAAAATGTGTGTTTCTTCTTTTGTGTGGTTGTTTGCAGCTCATTTTAAAACCAAACATGGGTCAAATTTGAACTCTTTAGATTTTAAAGTTCATGAAATCAAGTGAAATGTCCTCAGAGGTATATATTTAACCCTCTCTAAAAAAAAAAAAAACTACCAAGAAATAAGGATAATCTAAGTATTATCTGATTTAATTTTAATGTACATTTATCTTAAGACTGACTGTGACCCCTTAAAGGGTCTATTGGTCTTTTGTCTCCATGTTTATCTTCTTTTGTTGCTGTTTTACATTATTGACAAGAAAAATGGATTAAAAAAAGAAATGAGCTCTGTATGCAAAGTTTAGTTGATTGAGGTTAATGCAAACCAATGCATTCTAATTAATTGATCATCAGCAGAGTGATTGTCTCTATGAAATTAGATGTATTGCTTTGGAGAATGCAGGAGTGCGTTAACACAATGCCAGGCTGGAAAGTTACAGGAAGTGTTATTGGACCGTCTCCAAACTATTTGAAATTCATCCTGCTACAGATTTACAAGTAGTAAACATTTCAGGAGTGGATGACCCAGGAAAGTCATGCTGAGGCAGGTCCGATAGAGGAGAAACTACAGAAGATAAAATCTACAAACCTAAGCCAGCCACTTTATCACAGCGTTATAGAAAGAATGGAACAGTACAACTTTTTTAAAGGGTTAGAGGAGGAATAATGGCTGCATTTTTCATTCTTACTTACTTAATTGTTAGTTTTCACTCATTTTAGTCCTAGGTAAACATAGAATATTGAATTTTATTATGTTATCTAATTAATTTCAGAATCCCTCCTATATTGCATTAATTTACAGTTTACTTTTTCGGCAATATAGCATTATTTTATATGTGCAGAATGTGTAAACTTTGAAATGATTTATTTTTAAAATCCATAACAGGAACAATGCAATAGCAGGACTGCGAGAGAAAGGAATGAGGTCAAACATTATTAAACAGAGGAAAGGTGGTGAGAAGAGTGGGTGAAAGTGTGTTTGTACTATCATGAGCCTGATAAAAGGAAAGTGACTGCTGCATCATCGCCACTCAAGTCGGTTTTACAAGAAGCTGAATTATGGGATGTACAAACTTTGTCCACACACAACCTTTTCAGTCTGGCTTTAGTTTTACTTAATAATCATTAACAGTTCAGGATCTGCGTTTTCGTGGCTTTGACGTCACATTTCGATGATTTTTGAACCCGATAAAGATCAGTTACTTATTTATTGTCTGGGTTCGTAAAACCATGCATGTATTACATCATTATTTATGGGTTTATCATGTTCTCATTCATTATATGGTTATTATGTTATTCATTATGAAGACACTCTTTGCCTTCTGCGTAAAGCAGAACACATTGAACTTTGACCATCAACTGAAATGCTTCAATTTGGAAACTTCACTCTTTCTTCAAATGGTAAAAATGTGATTTAATAGGTGCTACATTGGTGACTTTTCTTGCTCTTGACATAGTTAAGTACCGAACCTGAGTACCAAACCATCAAAGTAAGAATGATGGGACTTTGAAAAGCCACCAATCAAAGTAAGTTTTGGGATTTAAAGATTTATGCGAACTAAATTAGGTCCCAGAATTGGTAGCCGTCTGACTGGAGGAAAGCGAGTAACCCTTTGACCCTCTTTGGGTGTAAGTGTGGTGGAATAGAGGTAAAGAATTATATAACACAACGTTAGTTTTTAGATTCTTACTGCAATGCATGCAGTGTCTGGAAAAACAAGCATTGCAGTGCAGAGTTGCGTAAGCTCCGTATTTCATGAGACTTCTTTGCTCTTACCTCACTCTTGTCTGTGTTTACATAAGCATGATGCACAGCACTGAATCAGCAAACGGCCAAAAGAATTAGCCGGAGGCAGAGGTCAGATTGTGCAAAACATTGACGGATGGAGTCATCTCCTGACTATGTTCAGATAAGTCCTCACCGAATAAGTTCCAGTAAGCTTTATCATGACTGAAACTTTTAATTGGCTCTGTCGGAGGAAGCTTTGATCTATCATCACGAGGGATACAGCTGATTTACTACGTTTGACCGTGGCTGCTGCTGGTGGACTGTGAACAGCCTTTCAAAAGAGCCTTTTAATGTCATCGCATGAAATCAGGCGGCTTTTCTCCTGTTACAATAAATGGGTTTGTTCCTCATAAGATCTTGATTCTATGCAACACTGATTTGATTCGTGTCAGAAGAGGAAGCTCAAACCAAGTCAAAAGCAAACTTTACCTTTTTGATTTAAATCTCTAGAAACCCTCCATACAACTTAAAAACACTTTTAAGGATAAGTTCAAAGCATTCATATGAGAGGCACACATTTACTTTACTCTCTCTGACACATTTTAAAATATTTTGAATTGAATTTAGAACCTTTGTATTTAACTGATTTCTAAGGGATTATAAAAATATTCTTTTCCTGTTTATGTGATATCAAGCTTTCCTTTCCACTGGTTATTTATGTGCTCTCGGAGAATTCTGCATCCTTGTTACCATCATATAAAGATGGAGTCCTGCACAACCTTAACAGGGTGTTGGTGGCATCTGTTTTGGGGAGACTTTTCCGATTACAAGGCCCGGAATAAGGCTAAAAAAAATGGCTTTTATCATTTTATGTTTTGCTTTGGACACAGTCAAGCTTTAAATCACAACTGCAGTATCTCTGAAAAGTATAAACACCCCTGCTGAGTAGCAGGGTTTGGTGATTTATTTCATTTTTACATTTTATGTGACACATTTTACAGTAAATCCAATGTAATTCAACAGAAAGAAAGATGAAACTAAACTAATACTTTGTCTTCGTTGAGAACAACCACCCCAAAACACAATTATTTTTCTTTAGGAAATGTCTGTCATGAAAACATGCATTTTCTGTCAGTGAAGCCAGTTTTTTATTGATATGCTTAGAATAACACACTGATGCCACAAAAGGAAAAATCTCATCCATCTATAGATTCCCAACATGTAGCATAAAGAACAAGCTAAAGAGAAACAAACCCAGACCATGATGATGTTGACTCACCCTTTTATGTCACATATGTTCAAGATTAGTTGTTTCCCACTTTTTAGTCTTATTTTAAAATATATGTAGTTTTCTTTTTCCTTTCTTTCAATTCTCCTTTTAATGTTAGTTTAATGTCATGTCAAGAGAACCACCCTCTGGCTGGCCTCCTCCCTATTTCCACTAAATCTCTTCATAGGTTTAGAGATAAAAGATCCTGTATTTTTTATAGAAATGCTCAGTTTCTTTTTGTACGCTTCTCCAGATGGATACCTTTGATGGTTTGATTATTTCTAAGATCTCTGAAAGCTTTGTTTTAAAGATGCAAATAAGAAAATGCAAGGGAAATCTGACTAAGACAACAAACTATTCTATTAACATTTTGATCAAATATTCATAGAATGGCAAAATAACATAAAGTTGTGCACACTTATTATTGAATTTCACTTTTTGATTAATAAAGTATTTTTGAATGGCATTGAATTGCACATCCAAGTTAATGACTCATTTTTTTCTCTGATAAATTAGTGTTTTAGATGAATTTACAGGATCAAAGCCCAATTAAAGATTGAATGATGTTTAAAAGGATTTTCTGCAACTTTTGTTCTATTATAGCATCAGAGAAATGTCCTATCTTAACCAAAAAATAAGCTTTTGACCGAAGCAGCAACCAAGACAGATTTTTTATGAACACAAAGCACAGGACACAGTGAAAGATATCGTCCTTGGAAAGTGTCATAACAACCAGGGGATGGAGCTGCAGGGAGACTCAGACACACCATCTTTCTACCGGGAACGTGACAAAATACTGTTATGTCAGCGCTGAAAGAAGATAGCAGTAAAGTGGGAAATAGGGGGGTAAAAAGCTGTGTGTGTGTGTAAATATGGTGAGGGGGAACCTGAGCTTCTGGCTGCACCTGAGGCATGAAGGGGAACATCATTATTCAGAGCACCACTTTGATGTTGAAGCTGTGTGGATCTCAGGCAGCAGAAAAGGAGCACTTTTAATTAAAAACAGCAACAATTCAGCTCAAGTTGCCCCACAGAAAACAGGAGCCCTGAAGAGCCACTGAATGGCCTATTTTAGAGCTGACTGTCCGGAGATAACATCAAATACAATATGCAGGAGCACACTCAGGCTTCTGTCGCAAAATGTGTATTTTTGTAGCCACAGTTTCTGAAGTGAGGTCTCTGTGTCCTACTTTCCTCGCTCTGTGTCACTGAGGGCCGGACAGGAGTGACGGATAGAGATGGGCCGTGGGTGCTCTGAGACCGGACGAAGACAGGAAAGCCTTGGGGGATCTTATGACAGGTAGACAGAGGAGACATAACTTCATTACAGCTGCAGCAGGAACGTGCTCCAAATCTAAAATTAGCACTTTCAATCGGCACATCAAACAACATCTGTGCTTTTATAGTTTGACTCTGCATGCATCCGCTGTTATAGAAAATTAACACAAAGAAGCACCTTGATTTTTTTTGTTATTTCCGCCTTGTCCGTCAAGCACATTTGTTCCTCTTTTCATATCTGCTAAAAGGCAGGAGTGGGGTACAGAGAGAGGGAGGCGAGTGATTCTCTAAGACAGTAGCAGTTCAAAGAAACTGTCTGCAAAGAGAGAAGCTTCTAATTTTAACTCAGAGACAGAGAGTCTCATGAAACAGCTCTCTGCCTGGCTGCAGCTCAATTATTCATCAACTCAAGTCTCTCAGCTAAAACCCCTCCACGTTATTCATTTCTCCCCACCTCTTCTCACATGCTATTTCATTCAGACACAAAGCCAGCCACCTACGGACAGACCAAACCTATACTCTCTATAGACTTGAATTGAACTGTTCTGTGCTTGTCAGAAATCCATTAGTGGTCTGGTGAGGATGCATCAAAATAAACATAACGAAGCCTGTATCTGGTTTAAAAAAAAAAAAAAAACAGATTCATAAAAGTGAACTTTTATTTTGAAACTTTATGGCTCACAACTATTACTTCCAAGAATAAAAAAAAATATTTTGTAATTTGTAGAGAAAAGGGTGTTTTTTTTTCAATTTTCTTTAAAAAACATTATAAACAAACCCCAAAAATACACAATTAATTTCTCCTGTTACTTATTAAAACAAACTTTCTCATTTAGGGGCTGTTCAAGTTTTAGACAAAGTATGACTCAACTGTAAAACCATCTAACAATAGCATTCATGAGAAAGCAGCAAAAGGGCTTTGGGGAATCTGCAGGAGCTGCAGAGACCTTAGGCTCAGGGGATCTTAAAAAGACCAGTTATTAGTCAGGTGCTCCACAAATCGAGCTTTTATGAAAGATTGGCATGAAGAACCCAGTTTTTTCTATTCTATTGTTATGTAAATCAAAACAAAACATCTTTGAGGACATCGAAAAAGGTGAGGTGAAGTCAAAGTGGATGTTCACCATTCAGCCAGACAAAAAAACCCCTCAAAGTACAGTAAGAGAAACAAACAAATGGATTCAACATTTTATAACATAGGTTGATATTATAGTAGGGCACAGGCCTGAATCCAATGAAAGATGTGTTGCATCTCTCAGAAATTATTTTTCCACACATTTTCCATCTAATATAATTCAAACCTTTATTTGTGTAAAGCTGGTAGATACATACCCCGAAAGTTTTGACTTATGGGGGTCAAAGT
>NW_015150648.1:1070939-1081625 GCF_000732505.1 Cyprinodon variegatus
TGATTCACACCCTGGTATCTTTAATAGCTGTTTTTTTCCTGACAACTTCAAACTGTTTCCAAAGACTCTCAGGTCAGAAATCCAGACCTGCAGATAAGGACTTGGACCATTTGTTCAAAACACTCAAAGTTTTGCTTTGATCAAGCAGCAGGAGCTGTTAGACAGCAGACAGCCATCATGTGACACTGAGCTGACTCGTACTCATTTCACAAGTTTCATCTAAGCCCTTAATGATGGTGGCTGATTTATAATGCGGCAAAAGGATACAGCTGAGCAGCATTTCCGGAACTTAGTGAGAGGAAAATCAGCAAATATAGCATCAAATATTTCATTATCTCTAATGTTCCAAGCTTAGAGAAGGTCTATGCTACTAATTTCATTTCCTTCTGCTCTCTTGTTGACTTGACTTCAGTCATGAGAAACAGACAAAGGTAATTCTGATGATCCAGTACAGCTCATATGACTGCTACACAGACTGGACAAAGGATGGCAAACCCCAGCTTAGCAAAGTCTAGGCTTGATGGATAAGGTTGGAAAATTTTTATGGTAACTTTACAACTATTATAGTCACTTTAATGTAAGGTCTTAAATGATGTGATAGTGGTGCTGCTTTAAATTTCCCCCACAGGGCCTCATGGATCAATGCTGAGCTTGCATTTTCTCGTTGATTAGACAATATAATGTAAACACAGATAAACAGCTGTAGCAGTCTGCCTGCCAGGTTTTGTGAATTAGGAGGAAGTTCAACTAAGGCTTCGCTTGAATGCCCTTTACACTCACCGTGCCAGGAAACTTTCATTTGTTTTAGCATCAGACAACAAATCAAAGAAGGGGTGCATAAATCCAGGGGATCAATAGAAAAAATACAATAACACATCCCCAGTGTTATTGCTCAGCATTAGCCACTTCCCTGAGCATTTTTCATTATGAAAAGAAAGATTTATTATCGATTCACTGATGGAAAATAAACTGCAACTGAACTTTGTGTTGCGCTTGCTTCGGCACAGACATCCTGGTCAAATTTAGTTTGGGCTTTGTCTATCTGTGACAGGCAGAGGATGCTGTATATAACGAATAAGGGGAGATAATGGTGGCTAAAGTCAGCCAGGTGTAGTGCTGCTTGTAGATAAGACTATAGAGGATAACAATAGCCCCTGTTACACAGTCTGCAGAGATGAAAGTGATTTCTAAAGTCTGTTCTGAATGGATATATGCCGGATTCAGACATGAAATAAAACAAATATCGGCCAATTTTTTTTTATAGATCTGCTTTAACAGCGTTTGTCACAGCTTATCGGCTTAACAGCTGTTGGCTTAAAGCTTGTCAAGGTTTTGATTTCTTAATGTGCTACAAACATTCACAAATAAATGTGTAAAAAATGGAAAAACCCCAAAGAAAGTTTTCTTTTATTGCATATAGAGTGACACAACTCTTATAAATGTCAGTGTCATGTGGAAAGAAAGTAAGACGTAATGATTAATTTCAAATTTAATTTCAAATTCCTTTATCATAAAGTAAAGAAAAACATATGAAATGATTTAAGTCAGATTTAATTCTATTACCTAAAGATTTGTCATCTTTATGCAGATTTAGAAACGTGTTTAGACTCATGAAGATGCTAAACAATTAAATCTAATCTGACCTTTTCTTTGTTAGCAGACAACTCAATGTTTTAACTAAAAATAACTGGTATGTGGAACAATTCAAAATCCAAAAGCTTGATCGTGCAGCCGCTATAACTCATGCTGGGTATGCTCTTCTCATGGTGATATATCATGATTGTTATGTATCGAACTATAACTTGCCAACTATTCACCAGGCCATATCCTTATCTTCAACTTTGCAAAGTACAAGAGCATGTTGCCACACTTACACTGGAAAAAATAAAAATCTAGATAAGTGATTTTTTCTTAAAATAAGTGCATTGTTTTGGAATTGAGAAGGCAAAAGAGACATTTTGCCAATGGAACAAGACAATTTACATTTAAAATACGAAAACGCAATTGCATTGTCTCATTTCAAGTGCATTTTATCTAAATTTCCTGTTTTAAGAGTAAAAATACTCATTCCATTGGCAGATCATCGCATTAACCTACTCAAATTAAGGGTAAATACACTTAATTTAAGAAGTTTTTACTTATTTCTAGATCATTTTTGCAGTGTAAGCCCAGTGCATACTGTGCGATTTTCGGGGTGATTTTCCTGTCGTGCGAGAATCTTTCGATCGGGCCGACTTTCAGCCTGATCGTGCGTCGTGTGTGAAGCGATCAGCCTCTCACGACCAGCTCCTGATCAGGAATCGTGAGGTCGGGAGAAAATCAAACATGTTTGATTTTCTCCCGACCGTCGTGGGCAAATTGCTCAGGGCGCATGAGCAAACAAAGATTCTTCTTTTTATTCTTCCTCTCAGATGTAAACACAGCAGCATTGCAAGGCTGCAATGAGTGAAATGCAGTTCTGGCTGTAAAATTGACAGAGCGTAGTAGCCACGTTTCCTCAGCCATGTCTTTTTTCTAAATATATCGTCGCCTTTCTTTTTAGGCCTTTCAGCACAAAATTGCACAAATTGTCAAGGCAGCGCGGTTCACTATAGTGAGCTTAATATTCCACTTCTATTTGTTTGGCTTCCGGATAGACGAGTCAGAGCAGCTCCATCTCACTGCGGAGTTGAGTCCGACGTGGTTTTTAGTCGCACAGTGTGAGCAGATAGATCGCACAAGAACGTCGGACCGAATATAAATAGTGAGCTGTGAGCTCATACTGTACGACTAAACCCTGCGATTAGTCGTACAGTGTAAGCAGCAGCCGTGTGCAACGATTGGAAAAAACCGCACAGTTATCTTTAGCAGATAGCCAGTTGGCCATAATGGCAGTCTTTAAGACAAGCTTCCCAGCCTGAGAACAACAACCCAAATAGATGGGTCTACTCACCCTAATCTTACTGTGAATGAATCAGTTACAGGCGCTTCAGGGGGACAAAGTCAATATTTTGGAGACACCATCACAATCCTTTACATCAGTCCAATGTGTATGAGAAAGATACACTGCAAAAAATTGAAATCTAGATAAGTAATTTTTTCTTAAAATAAGGGCATTTGTTCTTGAATTGAGAAGGTTAGTGAGAAACCCTGCCAATGTAACGAGACAATTTACATGTAAAATAAGAAAATACAATTGTATTGTTGTATTTCAAGTGCATATTATCTAATTATCTTATTTTAAGAGTAAAAATACTCATTCCATTGGCAAACCATCTCATTTACCTACTCAAATTAAGGGTAAATGCACTAAATTTAAGAAATAGTTACTTATTTTTAGATCGTTTTTCAAGTGTAGGCTAGTTACACCAGTTCTGTCAGGAAATATGGGCCAGAATTCAAGCAAGCTTTGGTTATAAAAGTTTGGACAGATACCCAGAACATTTGACCCAAATCAAACAGCTTCAAAGGGAGTTCTTGCAATGTATACATGCATGTATAAACTTGTATGCACAATAAAAGTCCCAAAAACCTTGGGCATGGCTATGTAACCCTGAACAGAATGAGATGTATTTACATCAGATCATGATGTGTTTCTTTTTAGGATCTTTCAGCCTACTTTGTGTTGTTTGACAGGTTCTGTTGAGGTGTCTGGCTTAAGGGCAATCAACCGAAAACAAAAAGAAGGTGGTTATCACAGTTTATTCATGATGAAACAAGCGGCGGCAGTTAGAACTTGTTAAACTGGGTCAACTTTTATTTTTTTCTCAGGTTATCTTTGCGTTTATTGATCTCGAACAGTTAAGAAAACACATGCTCCTTGTTTTAACGTAGTAACATGTTTGTCCCTATGCTTTGAGAAATATTTAAAATTAAATTTCAGGGATAATAACACTTAGAAGGAGGATGTTTCCATTATTAAACAGGATGTGGTGATGGGTAATGTTCTGCTGCAGTAAGATGGCGTCTTTTTTCCACAGAGGGAGGGAACAGACTGCAGGACACAGACAGGGACAGACCACAGGACTCTCCAAGGTTCTCTGGCTGCATGAAAACAAACATGGTTCCCTTGCTTTTCTCAGCTCATAACTGTTACCCACAGCAGAGGATCCCAGAGCGCTCTGCCAACACTCTTTGGATTCACACAGTCCACCCACTAATTTCTGTTCACTGACAAGGAAATGTAATCTCACAGATCGCTGACATCATCCGAGTTTGCAGACATTGATTTTCTCTCATGCCTCTCCCTGTTTTCAGCCATATAGTTGTTTTTAAACCTGCATAACATCCCGTTGCTTTGGGTGTTTTTACAGTTAGAGTTTGACCAACTAAAACAAATACTATCTGAGCACTGCTCCATTGCTTAAAATGAAGTGTTTTTAATCTGTGATCATGACCGGAGGTGTTTCCTGGGTGTTGGTAGGACTGCAGACTTGGTATGACATGGTTTTCAAAGTCTAATATGTTTGCTGCCAAGAAATACAAGCAAGCATGATGAGTAAGTTGCCCGCAAGGCATCCCAACGAATGGGAATAATTCATCAAGAGAAAATGTACCGTAGATCTTCTGCCACTCCCATGCAAGAAAAGACAAGTAAATTACTAGGTTCTCTTAAATGACATCAGTGGATATATCCTTTTAAAATAGGCAGTCCATACTTATTATTAGGTAACATTTGAAGTAGGCCACTGACAAAGTATAGTACTCTGAAACCTGGAACGATAGTATTGGCTTTTTGTTTTGATTGCAGGTGACTCTCTGCCAAAGTAAGCAACCTAAAACTCCTGAGGGCTAGACTTTAAAGGCTCAGTGACTCTGTTGTAATGCCAGTGGGGTGGATTTTAGACCAATCCAAGACAGTTTCCTTTGTTTTATTGGTGCATAACCTATAATACCATTGTTTAGATGTAATATCACTGCAGCCTGTCTGGTGTAACAGATGTTTTTCAGTGAATAATTAAAGCTGTTTAGATTATAAAAAAAACTGGAGTAAATGAGGAGTTATCTAGGTCTATGTCAACAGACTGAAACAGATCCATATCCTGAAGGTAAAGCGTCCATCTCCAAGCCGCAGTGTCAGTGGTCTTGGCAAGTTGACCCAGGGAGGAGCGAGCCGTGAAAACTGGCATGTTGACGCTTTCATGCCACCGCCATACTGTTTGCAAGACGCCCTGGAGGGTTGTCACAATGCATCGTTGTCATCTAGAGGAGCATGTACCTGTCACACTCCGGGTTGCCACAGTTAGCCCAGGATTCTTTCTAACCATTTATCTTTGGCAATGTGGTCTTAAATGATAGTTATTTTGATCTGTTCTGCATGTTAGGCTGATTAAGAGAACTACAGCTTTATTTCACCAATATACAAGATTTACAAATGCATCAAAACTCTTCATATGGTAGCAGGATAATAGTGCTTCAGTTGTGGGAAAAATTTAGTTTTTAAAACTGCAAGTACTATAGGGGACAATTTGAGGTACAGTCTTGATAATGTAATTGATTTAAAGATTATGTACAGATGAACAAGAGCAAAAACATTTAACACCACTGCCAACCTTTCTAGAAAGTAAATTAACGGAACCATCTGACCTTGGTATCTGTTGATGCCTAAATGAGGGTGAAAGGCGGTTGAAGTTAAATCCTGGGTGTTTGCAGAGTCTAACTTTCCACGTCTTTCTTTACATGACATATTGGCTAAAAAGGATAAAAACGTAATTTATTTTTAGGGCTAAATAAAGACCAGGACTGAACAGCTTATAGCCATAAAATAGATGACAAACACGTGGAAAGAAGAGAACAAAAAGTGTTGCAATGGCCTGTACCTCAGCCTGACTGAAATGCTGTGGTTGGACTTTAAGAGAGAGAAGCAGAAATGCTTCGATGAACTGAAGCAATATTGTTACAAAAAAAGGTCAAAATCCCTCCACAACAATGTGAGAGCAAATGCTCCCAAAAATGGTTCAACAAGCTACAAAATCAAGGGGTTTACACATTTTTTCCCCATGACTGCATCTCACATAAAGTGTTTCCTTTGAAGCCCCGGTTGCTGTATCTGTATTATTAATTCAACATTCATCACGTTGCGGTTTCCTGACTATCAACGCCCCTCCTGCCCCTCTATGTGCTAACGGTCTCTAAAGCTGTCATGAAGCACCACATGGCGAGCTGCACAGAGCACATGGTTTCTACTACAGCCATACAGCACCTTTGTTTGCAGCTAAACAGAGCCAGTCTCTTTCCAGGCCAAACCATCGGCATAATGAATGTGAAAGCACGCAAACATGTTGTCGATTTCATAGCCATATTTTACGCTATCACATGTATTAGGAAGGATTCTATGATTGTTAGAGTTGTTATGCACATGTGACCATAGTTGTATGAGTCACAGGAAGTGGGTAAAAGGTGAGATCTTGTGCCACTGGTTTAAATTCCCACATATGTTCATATTTTTAGGGTTAAGTTTGTTCTCCTGGTAACAGATGAATAAAAAGCTAAACTAAAGGAAACCTGTAAGTTCCTGCTGTGATGTAGCACACATCCAAGATGCATACTTGAATTTATGTATCAAATGTGCATCTTTTTCAAAGGTATTCTTTGGTGATTTTTTTACATTTTAACACAATAAAACTAAAAAGCTTTTTGCATTTTATTGGGATATCACTAGAAGTGCCAACAAAAAGTTATAAATAAAATGAAGTAAAAGGATGCATTTTTTGTTGTTGTTGTTTTTGTTGTTTTTTAAGTGTATTCACTCTTGTTAGATAAAAAGTAAATTTAAAAGATGAAAAATAGTTTAGAAGGATAAAACCGGTACTTTTCAAAGCAAGAGGTTGGATTTCCACCACAAAAGTTTTGATCTGACCTTCTGCACCATTAGGGAGGGCAGCCCATCATCCAGAATATTGTAGGTAATCTTATGCTCACATTTTTAGGATAGATCAATTAAAAACTGTGATGCTGATACACGGTAGGTCAATGCATTTTATAGGGATTGTATTAGAAACACCTGCACAAAATAATGTATAATATGAAATAAAAGAATATATTGATTTTTTTAGTGTATTTACCCCTAAGTCAATACTAGCAGAACAATCTTACTGCACTGTACTGTAATTGGACAATAGTCAGAGTTTTCACTGGTTCAGTTTTGGTCTCATCTGAACGTCGTCTCATTAAATTACTCCTTTTGTTCTCTATCAACAATAGCTTTCTTCGTTCCACTCTAACATAACGTCCATATTTGTAGGATTTATAGTAATCATCTTTATGAAAAATTCTTCTGTCCAAGCTATGGAAGCTCTTCCAGATTTATTATGAGCCTATAGGCTACTACTCTGATTAGTGATTAAATTTCAGTACAATGCTCTATTCACTGATGTTTTGCAACAAAAGGTGGATTTACTTAAGGGTATTCGACTTAAGGGGACTTAATTCAAATGCATGCAACAATTTACAGATTTTTTATTTTGAAAAATGGGAAAAAAATTGATTAATTGATGCAATTAAGTTATATGTTGGACTATAAAATCAAATACAAATAAATCAGATTAAAGTTTGTAACAAAATGTGGGATTGTTCAAGGGTTGTGCAAACTTCGTCCAAACTATTTTAGCTTTTGTTCAAATTAGTTTAGATTCATGAGGTCATTTAAGGACCATGGGCTGGGTTGTCATCAAGTGTGTTTCAACTAAAAAAAAACATTTTCTTGACTGTACTAACTATAAACACCAGGGATAAGAGTTAGACACATATGCAGAGCCTTATTGCAATCAGAACTTGAAAGGAAGAAGCTCAGAGGCAACTGCTGAATACATGATGCGAGGCATGCGTAAATCAAAGCTGGAAAAAAATGCATTATGCATAGTTTGGGCGAGATGGACATCATTTGTCTGTGTTCATTTTAAGTCCAGGCACTCAAGGCAATTTAAGCGCTATGTTTCTCTTCAAAGAAGATCCATTACTTATTGGCAGAAAACCTCAGAGCCAATAAAGAGCACTGATGTCCACCTTCATACTCTATTTCCTGTCCAGGCCCCTTTCATGGTTTATATTTGCCTGTTACATTTCAGAACATATTTCCTCATAAGGAGTGTCTAGCGTGGAGATTTGGCGAACCTTTGAAAACATCATTAACAGCATTTGGGGCTGTAGTGTTGCTTTTCGAAGATAAATAAAAAAGAAAAATAACTTGATGTGTCACCTTGGAGATGGCAGCTGACAGCTGTTCCCTGCACAAGCCGCGTTTAATTGGCAGGGAAATTAGCCTGACCTTGACTGCGGCGGCGTGGCGGACGAGCTGCCGCTCTCTGCCACTTCAAATGACATTGTTGTAATTTTCGACAGCGGCAAGCAAACACTCTGAGCATTAATTATATGCTGGAATGTGCTGTGGTGCAGCAGACGTGCACACACGGTGAATACTTATGTAAGCTGTCGCTCCAGTCTCCATGGCAACTGTGCCTCCCCCGATCTGCCTCCTCTGAAGTGGGCTGTTTCCATGGAAACCGAGCAGCTGCCTCAGATGACGGCTCTCCTGAAATGACACCCGCTGATAGTGTTGGCTCTTTAGAGAGGGGGGATGGATGGATGGATGGATGGATGGATGGATGGATGGATGGATGGATGGATGGATGGATGGATGGATGGATGGATGGATGGATGGATGGATGGATNAAAGCGGAGGATACCTACATCAGTGCACTAAGGCTGTTACTCCTTGCAACAAAGCAGGCTTGACCTGATGGGGTGTAGCTTCCCCGGATCCAAGCACATCAGTGCTGGCAAGATTCACATGCCTCATGTTGATTCATGTGTCATAAAAAAACAAAAAACAGACACATACTCTCTCACTATTGCTTCAGCAGAGAAGCTGTTCATGCACCACCACTATCTACTGCCTTCCTTTTACAAGAAAATACCTTTTCATACAAAATGGTTATCAGGTTAGTTTTTTTGTTTAGTCTTTTTTTTTGTTTTTTGCATTTAATTATCCTATAATCATTATATGAAGCAATATTTTGCCTTGAACCCTTTTTACACTCCTTTTATTCCAGCACACCTATAATCTGTCAGATCCTGTTGCCTAAGCAGCAAACAGTTTTGCGGTTACAAGTGGCTGTTATTCGTCATTGTTGCGCAACATCCTCGTATAACCAGATACCCTTCTTGGCGGTCCTAACTGTCATTGGCTCTACAACGTCAGTTAGGATGTTATAGAGCCAACTACAACTGCACCTTCTGTAAGCAATAAAACTGTGGCTTTTTCAATTTTCGTTGGTGCATTCTGGAACTTAGTGAGTGATTTTAACCCGTCAGTACATCTCCTGTCTGCAGGCTAATGCAGCCTGCACACAGATTTGGCAGTTGGAGAAAATAGCTCTGGCAGTGGCAAGCAGATCAAAGTGATCAGACGAGTAATCCCCTGTGAGTCAGAAGAGAACCAGCTGGAGGGGGTGAGGAGAGACGTCGCCGTCTTAGCTTACGGGGAAGGCCAGAGTATTTATACACATACTTTTTTTCACTTTTTTTGTGCATAATCACGATTTAAACATGTAGGATCTTATAACTGTCTTTCTGAGTGTTCAAACAGACATCGACCTCCTCCAGTGTTTCAATTTGATCTTCCTGTAAGGTAACTTTGAAGTTAAAGGGTATGTTTTGCTTTGACTGAATCAGAAAATTACCCATTGAGCACTGTAATTTCCCCTAAGCAAGTAGCTCCAGCTGTTGCATATTTAGCAGCCACACACTTGCCTCAGACACATTACTAATTGCTAGATGGCCTTATGTTTCTGAAACTGTAGCTGTATCACTCTCACAAGCAGAGCGATCAAACCGCCGTGACACAGACGTTACTGGTTTGTGGTCATGTGTCATGATGTGGAGTCCCGAGGCTGGGATGAAAATAAAAAAGAAAGAAAAAGTACTGAACCAAAAGAAAGACAAAACATGCGCTACAGGTATGAACTTCTGGATATTGAAGCTGTCAGTATTTTGTCACGTTGCAACCACAAGATTAACCCTTTTGCTGGGGTTTAATGTGAATTACCAACTCAAATTTGTGCATAGTTAAGGAGCTATAGGAAATAGCTCACAGTCCGCAAAATATTTTACAAATCAGAATATTAACTTCATATATATCTTCATCCATCTTCCCATCCACTCCATGCATCTACACTGTGCTATGAAAAGCCTTTACAGGTCGCCAGTCCATAACAGCATTTTTAACAGCATTGAAAAATGAGATCTGGATACCAGCGGTTCACTAATGGAAGTAGCTGATTGAATAGCACATGAAAGGAGAAGAAGAGAGAGTTCCTGGTGGGACAAAGGGAGTGGAATTTCAGGTCAAAGCGTCCCAATCACTCCAGCATTCTGCATCCTAATGCTCCACCATAGATCCAAAAGTAGCAGACTCTCTTACCCAAAACTGTTGGTGCAAATCCTGTCAAAGATTCCCCACCTAAGCTGTGAATATCTACATCACCTCCAAAGGTAACGTGGGGCTGTCTGCCACTCTGATTAAGCCTCTTGTTGACAAGCCTCTGGGCTTTAGGAGAGTCTCAGTTAGCTTTTTAATTGCACTCAGCTGAAATCAGACAGGGTTGACTAGCTGAAAAGAACTCTATGTAAAGAACATATGTCTGATCTACACTGGAAAAAAATTGAAATCTAGATAAGTCATATTTTCTTATAATAAATGCATTTATT